>NC_069505.1:600376656-600396656 GCF_027579735.1 Bombina bombina | reverse complement strand
TTGACTCAGAATGTTCAACTTTCCTTATTTTCAGACAGTCAGTTTCATATTTGGGATAATGCATTTTAATTTAACATTTTTCTTACCTTAAAATTTGACTTTTTCCCTGTGGGCTGTTAGGCTCGCGGGGGCTGAAAATGCTTCATTTTATTACGTCATTCTTGGCGCGGACTTTTTTGGCGCAAAAATTCTATTTCCGTTTCCGGCGTCATACGTGTCGCCGGAAGTTGTGTCATTTTTTTGGCGTTATTTTGCGTCAAAAATGTCGGCGTTCCGGATGTGGCGTCATTTTTGGCGCCAAAAAGCATTTAGGCGCCAAATAATGTGGGCGTCTTATTTGGCGCGAAAAAATATGGGCGTCACTTTTGTCTCCACATTATTTAAGTCTCATTTTTTATTGCTTCTGGTTGCTAGAAGCTTGTTCTTTGGCATTTTTTCCCATTCCTGAAACTGTCATTTAGGGAATTTGATCAATTTTGCTTTATATATATGTTGTTTTTTCTCTTACATATTGCAAGATGTCTCACGTTGCATCTGAGTCAGAAGATACTACAGGAAAATCACTGTCAAGTGCTGAATCTACCAAAGCTAAGTGTATCTGCTGTAAACTTTTGGTAGCTATTTCTCCAGCTGTTGTTTGTATTGATTGTCATGACAAACTTGTTAAAGCAGATAATATTTCCTTTAGTAAAGTACCATTGCCTGTTGCAGTTCCTTCAACATCTAAGGTGCAGAATATTCCTGATAATATAAGAGATTTTGTTTCAGAATCCATAAAGAAGGCTATGTCTGTTATTTCTCCTTCTAGTAAATGTAAAAAATCTTTTAAAACTTCTCTCCCTACAGATGAATTTTTAACTGAACATCATCATTCTGATTCTGATGATTCCTCTGGTTCAGAGGATTCTGTCTCAGAGGTTGATGCTGATAAATCTTCATATTTATTTAAAATGGAATTTATTCGTTCTTTACTTAAAGAAGTACTAATTGCTTTAGAAATAGAGGATTCTGGTCCTCTTGATACTAATTCTAAACGTTTAGATAAGGTATTTAACAGTGTTAATTTCGTCGACTAAAACTAGACTAAAATGACTATAAAACTAAAGAAATTCTGATGACTAAAATACGACTAAAACTAAAATGACATTTTAGTCAAAAGACTATGACTAAAACGAAATCAAAATGACATTTTAGTCAAAAGACTATGACTAAAACTAAATCAAAATTTGCTGACAAAAACATTTTATGCAAGTTGTTATAATCAATCCATATATAATTACTGCTCTTTTGTAAAATTTACGAAACTTAATTTTATTAAATTTTAAGATAAATAGACATGTTATATACCACAACAGTTAAATCTGTTAAATCTGTATTGCATGTTCAAACCTTAATACCATAAATAAAAACAGGTTAATAAACCTTTACTCCAGGAGTATATAATGAGTTTGGAAGTTCTAGAGCAGTGCTAATATCGTTGCCGAAACTTTTTCGAATCTGTGAACAATCAATTGATTCTTCCTATAATAAGCATAACCCACAAGTATGGGTTTAAGTTATGCTGTGCCTGTGCTATCTGCAGAAACTTTTTGTTGTGTTGAGTTACTTGATACTTGTTTTAATTATTAACAGAGAACTGTTAAAGGTTTTATATTGGGTAATATGTTCAATTTAGCCAATACAGTTTACAGTTGTTTTTTTTAATATATTTTAAAGTTGCACTTCTGTTTTTTTATGAAACTTGGTTTTATTTAATTGTAAGTTTAATAAAGATGTTACATATCACAACGGCTAAATCTGTGTCTGTATTGCATGTTTAAACCTTAATACCATAAATATTAACAGGTATTATGTTTACTCCTGGAGTATGTAATCAGTTTGCAAATGATAGAGAAATGCTTAAATAACGCATTACACTTTAACTAAATCCCTTAGATTTTAGTTGACTAAAATCTACTGGGATTTAGTCGACTAAAATCTACTGAAAATTCAGTCGACTAAAACTAGACTAAAACTAAAACAATTCAGATGACTAAAATACGACTAAAACTAAAATGGCATTTTAGTCAAAAGACTAAAACTAAGACTAAATTGAAATTTGCCGTCAAAATTAACACTGGTATTTAAAGCTCCTGTGGTTATTCCAGAAGTTTTTCCTGTTCCTAATGCTATCTCTGCAGTAATTACCAAAGAATGGGATAATTTGGGTAATTCATTTACTCCTTCTAAACGTTTTAAGCAATTATATCCTGTGCCGTCTGACAGATTAGAATTTTGGGACAAGATCCCTAAAGTTGATGGGGCTATTTCTACCCTTGCTAAACGTACTACTATTCCTACGTCAGATGGTACTTCGTTTAAGGATCCTCTAGATAGGAAAATTGAGTCCTTTCTAAGAAAAGCTTATCTGTGTTCAGGTAATCTTCTTAGACCTGCTATATCTTTGGCTGATGTTGCTGCAGCTTCAACTTTTTGGTTGGAAACTTTAGCGCAACAAGTAACACATCGTGATTCTCGTGATATTATTATTCTTCTTCAGCATGCTAATAATTTTATCTGTGATGCCATTTTTGATATTATCAGAGTTGATGTCAGGTTTATGTCTCTAGCTATTTTAGCTAGAAGAGCTTTATGGCTTAAAACTTGGAATGCTGATATGGCTTCTAAATCAACTTTACTTTCCATTTCTTTCCAGGGTAACAAATTATTTGGTTCTCTGTTGGATTCCATTATTTCAACTGTTACTGGTGGGAAAGGAACTTTTTTATCACAGGATAAAAAGTCTAAAGGTAAAAACAGGGCTAATAATCGTTTTCGTTCCTTTCGTTTCAACAAAGAACAAAAGCCTGATCCTTCATCCTCAGGAGCAGTTTCAGTTTGGAGACCATCTCCAGTCTGGAATAAATCCAAGCCAGCTAGAAAGGCAAAGCCTGCTTCTAAGTCCACATGAAGGTGCGGCCCTCATTCCAGCTCAGCTGGTAGGGGGCAGGTTACGTTTTTTCAAGGAAATTTGGATCAATTCTGTTCACAATCTTTGGATTCAGAGCATTGTTTCAGAAGGGTACAGAATTGGTTTCAAGTTGAGACCTCCTGCAAAGAGATTTTTTCTTTCCCGTGTCCCAGTAAATCCAGTAAAAGCTCAAGCATTTCTGAAATGTGTTTCAGATCTAGAGTTGACTGGAGTAATTATGCCAGTTCCAGTTCCGGAACAGGGGATGGGGTTTTATTCAAATCTCTTCATTGTACCAAAGAAGGAGAATTCTTTCAGACCAGTTCTGGATCTAAAAATATTGAATCATTATGTAAGGATACCAACGTTCAAGATGGTAACTGTAAGGACTATCTTACCTTTTGTTCAGCAAGGGAATTATATGTCCACAATAGATTTACAGGATGCATATCTGCATATTCCGATTCATCCAGATCATTATCAGTTCCTGAGATTCTCGTTTCTGGACAAGCATTACCAGTTTGTGGCTCTGCCGTTTGGCCTAGCTACAGCTCCAAGAATTTTTACAAAGGTTCTCGGTGCCCTGCTGTCTGTAATCAGAGAACAGGGTATTGTGGTATTTCCTTATTTGGACGATATCTTGGTACTTGCTCAGTCTTTACATTTAGCAGAATCTCATACGAATCGACTTGTGTTGTTTCTTCAAGATCATGGTTGGAGGATCAATTTACTAAAAAGTTCTTTGATTCCTCAGACAAGGGTAACCTTTCTGGGTTTCCAGATGGATTCAGTGTCCATGACTCTGTCTTTAACAGACAAGAGACGTCTAAAATTGATTACAGCTTGTCGAAACCTTCAGTCACAATCATTCCCTTCGGTAGCCTTATGCATGGAAATTCTAGGTCTTATGACTGCTGCATCGGACGCGATCCCCTTTGCTCGTTTTCACATGCGACCTCTTCAGCTCTGTATGCTGAAGCAGTGGTGCAAGGATTACACGAAGATATCTCAATTAATATCTTTAAAACCGATTGTTCGACACTCTCTATCATGGTGGACAGATCACTATCGTTTAATTCAGGGGGCTTCTTTTGTGCTTCCGACCTGGACTGTAATTTCAACAGATGCAAGTCTCACAGGTTGGGGAGCTGTGTGGGGATCTCTGACGGCACAAGGAGTTTGGGAATCTCAGGAGGTGAGATTACCGATCAATATTTTGGAACTCCGTGCAATTTTCAGAGCTCTTCAGTTTTGGCCTCTTCTGAAGAGAGAATCGTTCATTTGTTTTCAGACAGACAATGTCACAACTGTGGCATACATCAATCATCAAGGAGGGACTCACAGTCCTCTGGCTATGAAAGAAGTATCTCGAATTTTGGTTTGGGCGGAATCCAGCTCCTGTCTAATCTCTGCGGTTCATATCCCAGGTGTAGACAATTGGGAAGCGGATTATCTCAGTCGCCAAACGTTGCATCCGGGCGAATGGTCTCTTCACCCAGAGGTATTTCTTCAGATTTTTCAAATGTGGGAACTTCCAGAAATAGATCTGATGGCGTCCCATCTAAACAAGAAACTTCCCAGGTATCTGTCCAGATCCCGGGATCCTCAGGCGGAGGCAGTGGATGCATTTTCACTTCCTTGGAAGTATCATCCTGCCTATATCTTTCCGCCTCTAGTTCTTCTTCCAAGAGTAATATCCAAGATTCTGAGGGAATGCTCGTTTGTTCTGCTGGTAGCTCCGGCATGGCCTCACAGGTTTTGGTATGCGGATCTTGTCCGGATGGCCTCTTGCCAACCGTGGACTCTTCCGTTAAGACCAGACCTTTTGTCACAAGGTCCTTTTTTCCATCAGGATCTCAAATCCTTAAATTTAAAGGTATGGAGATTGAACGCTTGATTCTTGGTCAAAGAGGTTTCTCTGACTCTGTGATTAATACTATGTTACAGGCTCGTAAATCTGTATCTCGAGAGATATATTATAGAGTCTGGAAGACTTATATTTCTTGGTGTCTTTCTCATCATTTTTCCTGGCATTCTTTTAGAATTCCGAGAATTTTACAGTTCCTTCAGGATGGTTTAGATATGGGTTTGTCTGCAAGTTCTTTGAAAGGACAAATCTCTGCTCTTTCTGTTCTTTTTCACAGAAAGATTGCTATTCTTCCTGATATTCATTGTTTTGTACAAGCTTTGGTTCGTATAAAACCTGTCATTAAGTCAATTTCTCCTCCTTGGAGTTTGAATTTGGTTCTGGGAGCTCTTCAAGCTCCTCCGTTTGAACCTATGCATTCATTGGACATTAAATTACTTTCTTGGAAAGTTTTGTTCCTTTTGGCCATCTCTTCTGCCAGAAGAGTTTCTGAATTATCTGCTCTTTCTTGTGAGTCTCCTTTTCTGATTTTTCATCAGGATAAGGCGGTGTTGCGAACTTCTTTTGAATTTTTTACCTAAAGTTGTGAATTCCAACAACATTAGTAGAGAAATTGTGGTTCCTTCATTATGTCCTAATCCTAAGAATTCTAAGGAGAAATCGTTGCATTCTTTAGATGTTGTTAGAGCTTTGAAATATTATGTTGAAGCTACGAAATCTTTTCGTAAGACTTCTAGTCTATTTGTTATCTTTTCCGGTTCTAGAAAAGGCCAGAAAGCTTCTGCCATTTCTTTGGCATCTTGGTTGAAATCTTTAATTCATCTTGCCTATGTTGAGTCGGGTAAAACTCCGCCTCAGAGAATTACAGCTCATTCTACTAGGTCAGTTTCTACTTCCTGGGCGTTTAGGAATGAAGCTTCGGTTGACCAGATCTGCAAAGCAGCTACTTGGTCCTCTTTGCATACTTTTACTAAATTCTACCATTTTGATGTATTTTCTTCTTCTGAAGCAGTTTTTGGTAGAAAAGTACTTCAGGCAGCGGTTTCTGTTTGAATCTTCTGCTTATGTTTTTCGTTAAACTTTATTTTGGGTGTGGATTATTTTCAGCAGGAATTGGCTGTCTTTATTTTATCCCTCCCTCTCTAGTGACTCTTGTGTGGAAAGATCCACTTCTTGGGTAGTCATTATCCCATACGTCACTAGCTCATGGACTCTTGCTAATTACATGAAAGAAAACATAATTTATGTAAGAACTTACCTGATAAATTCATTTCTTTCATATTAGCAAGAGTCCATGAGGCCCGCCCTTTTTTTGTGGTGGTTATGATTTTGTATAAAGCACAATTATTCCAATTCCTTATTTTATATGCTTTCGCACTTTTTTCTTATCACCCCACTTCTTGGCTATTCGTTAAACTGATTTGTGGGTGTGGTGAGGGGTGTATTTGTAGGCATTTTGAGGTTTGGGAAACTTTGCCCCTCCTGGTAGGAATGTATATCCCATACGTCACTAGCTCATGGACTCTTGCTAATATGAAAGAAATGAATTTATCAGGTAAGTTCTTACATAAATTATGTTTTTCTCTCTTTTTCTCTCTTTTTCTCTCTTTTTCTCTCTTTTTCTCTCTTTTTCTCTCTTTTTCTCTCTCTCTCTTTCTCTCTCTTTCTTTCTCTCTCTCTCTTTTTCTCTCTCTCTCTCTTTCTTTCTTTCTCTCTCTTTTTCTCTCTCTTTTTCTCTCTTTCTCTCTCTCTCTCTCTCTCTCTCTCTCTCTCTCTCTCTCTCTCTCTCTCTCTCTCTTTCTTTCTCTCTTTCTTTCTTTCTCTCTCTTTTTCTCTCTCTTTTTCTCTCTTTCTCTCTCTTTCTCTCTCTCTCTCTTTCTCTCTCTTTCTCTCTCTTTCTCTCTCTTTTTCTCTCTTTTTCTCTCTTTTTCTCTCTTTTTCTCTTTTTCTCTCTTTTTCTTTCTCTCTCTCTCTCTCTCTCTCTCTCTCTCTCTCTCTCTCTCTCTCTCTCTCTCTCTCTCTCTCTTTCTCTCTTTCTTTCTCTCTCTCTCTCTTTCTCTCTTTCTTTCTCTCTCTCTCTCTTTCTCTCTTTCTTTCTCTCTCTCTCTCTCTTTCTCTCTTTCTTTCTCTCTCTCTCTCTCTCTCTCTCTTTCTTTCTTTCTTTCTTTTTATCTCTCCTTTTTTTTTTTTTATTTAAAAAAAAAGCAGAAATCTCAGGAAGAGGAATTGAAGATCAATTTGCATTTTACAGGTTTTTATGGGAATTCTGCTAAATACCTTGAAAAATTAGTAAAACACAAAAAACCCAGTAAGTATAAAAATTATATTCCAGCAGTTAAAGTTGATAATGCGAGACATACTAATGCCGAGGATATTGGTAAAGCTTTTTTTTGTTTTATCAGAAGCTCTATTCTGAACCAGTTGTCGGGATAACCTAGTAAACTGTCATTGGCTCACCTGACATGTTCAGCTAGCTCCCAGTAGTGCATAGCTTTTTACTGTAACAAAGGATACCAAGAGAATGAAACAAATTCAATAACAGAAGTAAATTTGTTTCAAAATGTATGTTGTATCTGAATTCTGTTTTAGGTCTCTTTAAGTGATTGGCTGTCACAGCAATTGTATACACAGTAACAGTCCAACTTGACTGTTGCTGGATAGCCTCACATGCAGGCATTCAGCAACAGCATTAGATACCCTCTCCCAGAGATCACTTGCCTGTGGTTTCCCCAAAACACTACTTTTCTGATGCCTCAAAAATTGTACATTCTCACTGTTGACGGCAAAACCCACACTACAATAACTCTGTAAATCATCCTTCAGGGTTTAGCTATGGTCACTGTGCCATGTACAGCAATCCCAGAGGGTCTAAAGATTATTTGTTTGTTTTATTTGTATTTACTTTTTGTTGTAAAGTTTTAGAAAAATACCCTCACCGAGTTTATAAAAAATGTCATGTTTCTTTTTCGACAGAAGGTTCCAGTTACCGAAAAATCTATGAAGACCATCATGTTTCATTTAGTGCAACCAATTCTTTGATGGAAGACATCCATTTTCTCAAGCATAGTCAAGACACAAGTAACATTAACATTAATAATGCTCCAAAGGTTATGAACTTTGAGAATGCGAGAACAGAAAATATGACCAATAAGGGGTGTTTCCAGAAAACGGCTCTAGCAAAGGAAATTAATAAAAAGATATCTGCAACGGTGCATAAGTGCCGAGCTTGTGATAAATGTTTTACTGATAAATCACTTTATTTATCTCACAAACTAACGCATGCCAAAAACAGACAGTATAACTGTTCAGACTGTCCGGAATATTTTAATTGCAAATCAGACCTTGTTAAACACCAGGCAATTCACAAAGTAGCGAATAATGTATCTTGTTCCAAATGTAGCAAACGTTTTAACAGTAAATCAGCTCTTATAATCCACCAGAGGATTCATACAGGAGAGAAACCATTTGAATGTCCTGAATGCAAAATCTGTTTTAGCCAACCTGCTATGCTTAAAAGTCATATTATGATACATACTGGAGAGAAGCCTTTTACATGTCTTGAATGCAAAATGTGTTTTAGACAAGCGACTATGCTTAAACAGCATATTATGATACATACTGGAGAGAAGCCTTTTACATGTCCTGAATGCAAAATGTGTTTTAGACAAGCGACTATGCTTAAACAGCATATTATGATACATACTGGAGAGAAGCCTTTTACATGTCCTGAATGCAAAATGTGTTTTAGACAAGCGACTATGCTTAAACAGCATATTATGATACATACTGGAGAAAAGCCTTTTACATGTCCTGAATGCAAAATGTGTTTTAGAAAAGCGACTATACTTAAACAGCATATTATGATACATACTGGAGAGAAGCCTTTTACATGTGCTGAATGCAACAAGGGATTTATACGAAAGACAATGCTTATTAGACACCAGAAGGTTCACACAGGAGAAAAGGAGTTTGTTTGCTCAGAATGTGGAAGTAGATTCTCTGAAAAGGCAAAGCTTTTAAGACACCAAAGGCTTCATACAGGAGAGAATCCATTTGTTTGCCCTGAGTGTGGGAAATGTTTTAGATGGAATTACCAGCTTAATAATCATCAACTTTGTCATTATTGAAATTTTGCTTGTCCTGATTAAACATGAAACGATTCACTTAAAGAAGAAGCCATTTGCTTGTCAAGAATAATGGATTTTTTTCTCTCTCAGGAATCTTACTGGGTAATTCATTAGAAGATTTACATAGGGGAGAAACCATTCTCATGTCCTAAATGTGGAAAATGTTTTACAGGGACACTAAACCCATTTTTTTTTTTTTTTTTAAATTATAAGCAACTTTCTGATTTCTTTCATGTAATTGGCAAGAGTCCATGAGCTAGTGACGTATGGGATATACAATCCTACCAGGAGGGGCAAAGTTTCCCAAACCTCCAAAATGCCTATAAATACACCCCTCACCACACCCACAATTCAGTTTTTACAAACTTTGCCTCCTATGGAGGTGGTGAAGTAAGTTTTTGTGCTTGATTTTTATGATTTATTCTGTTATAAGTGCTTCTAAGCATTCTGAAGCCCAATTCCTCTCAGAGTACAGTGTTTGTCAGAGGGATGTGAAGAGAGTATCGCCTTTTGATTTTTATGGTTTCCCTCGCAGGAAATCTTCTCTGTTATCGGTCGTAGGGATTCATCTCCTACCTCCCTTTTCAGATCGACGATATACTCTCATATTCCGTTACCTCTACTGATACTGTTTCAGTACTGGTTTGGCTATCTGCTATATGTGGATGGGTGTCTTTCGGTAAGTATGTTTTCATTATTCAAGACACTCTCAGCTATGGTTTAGCGCTTTATGTATTAATATAAAGTTTTAAATATATGTATTTCTTTTACAAGATGTACCGAGTCCACGGTTTCATCCTTACTTGTGGGATATTATCCTTCCCTACAGGAAGTGGCAAAGAGCACCTACAGCAGAGCTGTCTATATAGCTCCTCCCTTGACTCCACCCCGTCATTCTCTTTGCCGGCTCTAAGCAGGAAGGGTAAAGTGAAAGAGGTGATAAAATGTTAGTTTTTATTTTCTTCAATCAAGACTTTTTTATTTTAAATGGTACCGGTGAGTGCTATTTTTTGCCAGGCAGCAGATGGATGACGATTTCTGCCTGGAAACTGATAATCTTAGCAGCTGTAACTAAGATCCAGAGTAGTTCCCACAGATGGCTGAGGAGTGCTTAAGAGACTTCAGTGTGATGAACGCTTTTAATGCTACAAGCATTGAGGTATGGTCAGTCATTTGTATTTTTCTGAAGAGACTTGTTATTTCAGAAACGGCTGACAGTATCCCCATGGGGGATAGGGTAAGCAGTAATCCTAATTTAACAGAGAGGGTATTACTGGGACCTGATTATGTGACATGACATGGGTGTTTGATGTTTGTAGACATTTCATATGGGGAGTGACACATGATGTTTTTTATTCATATGGCAAACGTTTGGTCCTTAATTTATTTCTGGGGTTCACATGGCTTCTTTTCTATGGGATTACGATCCCACAAGGCTAGTTGAACCGCTCTGGTGCGGTTAGCATAGGCTGGGTAATATCGATTATGATAGGCGGGGCCTATTTTCGCGCCTCAGTTGCGCACTTGTCTTCTCATTGCAGCAGCCAGCTTCAGCTCCGGTGGGCCTTTGCAGAGTCTAGGCTTCATCCGGAGGGTTATTTGGCTTTTCGTTATCCCTAAGGGCAGGTAGGCGCCACAGCAGAGCTGTGGCGAGGTGCAGAGGGGAATTTAGCTAATCAATAATGTTTTATTGTTACGTTTGTTGGGTTTAAGGGTTAAGTGTTCCTTCCTTGTGGGGCAAACTTAGCTTACTATCTGAGAAGCATTTATCACAAAAAATTGGCAATTTTATCGTTTTAAAGCAGTTTTGGAAAAATTGTATGCTTTTTTTTTCTCTTAAAGACGCAGTACCGTTTTTATTACATTGTTATTTTTGTGCAAAATAAAGTGTTTTCAAGCCTGTTTGTGGTCATTACTAACCTGTTTAACATGTCTGACATTGAGGAAGTCCAATGTTGTATGTGTTCAGAAGCCACTGTGGTACCCCCAGTTAAAATGTGCCCTTCATGTACTGAGAGGTCACTACATTGTACAGATAAAAGTATGTCTCAGGATGATTCTCAGTCAGAGGAGAATCAGGGTATGCAATCTACTTCCCAAATGTCACAACCCCTAACTCAAGCGACGCCAAGTTCTAGTGCGTCTAATTCTTTCACCCTGCAGGATATGGCTGCAGTTATGTCTACTACACTCACAGAGGTGTTGTCTAAACAAGCGCAGCAGGTCCGGTATTAGAGTGAATACTGAACCCTCTGATGCTTTATTGGCCATTTCTGATGTACCCTCACAGTGTTCTGAATTGGTGGGGGATTTGTTATCTGAGGGAAAACTTTCTGATACAGGAAAGCTATTACCTCATACAGACACAGATATGGCGGCTTTTAAGTTTAAGCTTGAACACCACCTAAGTGCTTGAACACTTAGGGAGGTTTTAGCCACTTTGGATGACTGTGACCCTATTGTCATTCCACCAGAGAAATTGTGTAAGATGGATAAATATTTAGAGGTTCCTACTTACACTGATGTATTTCCAGTTCCTAAAAGAATTTCAGACATTGTTACTAAGGAATGGGATAGACCAGGCATTCCGTTCTCTCCCCCTCCTACTTTTAAGAAAATGTTCCCCATAACTGACACCTTTCGGGACTCCTGGCAGATGGTCCCTAAGGTGGAGGGAGCTATTTCTACCTTGGCTAAGCGTACAACTATTCCTATTGAGGACAGTTGTGCTTTCAAAGATCCTATGGATAAAAAACTAGAGGGTCTGTTAAAGAAAATGTTTGTTCATCAAGGTTTTCTTTTGCAACCTTTAGCGTGCATTGTTCCAGTAACTACTGCAGCAGCTTTTTGGTTTGAGGCTCTAGAGGAGTCTCTTAAGGTTGAGACCCCATTAGATGATATTTTGGATAGAATTAAGGCTCTCAAGCTAGCTAATTCTTTTATTACAGATGCCGCTTTTCAAATGATTAAACTAGCGGCAAAGAATGCAGGCTTTGCCATTTTAGCGCGTAGGGCGTTATGGCTTAAATCTTGGTCTGCTGATGTGTCATCAAAATCTAAGCTGTTGACCATTCCCTTTAAGGGTAAAACCCTATTCGGGCCTGAACTGAAGGAGATCATTTCCGACATTACGGGAGGTAAGGGTCATGCCCTTCCTCAGGACAAGACGATTAAAATGAGGACCAAACAAAATAATTTTCGTTCCTTTCGAAACTTTAAGGGTGGTCCCTCTACTTCCGCCTCTGCCACAAAGCAGGAGGGGAATTTTGCGCAATCCAAGTCAGTCTGGAGACCTAACCAGACCTGGAATAAGAGTAAACAGGCCAAGAAACCCGCGGCTGCTACTAAGACAGCATGAAGGGGCAGCCCCCGATCCGGGACCGGATCTAGTAGGGGCAGACTTTCTTTCTTCGTTTAGGCGTGGGCAAGAGACGTTCAGGATGCCTGGGCACTAGAAATTGTGACCCAGGGGTATCCTCTAGAATTCAAAGATTCTCTCCCAAAGGGGAGATTTCATCTTTCTCGTGTCTGTAAACCAGATAAAAAGAGAGGCATTCTTACGCTGTGTAGAAGACCTATTTACCATGGGGGTAATCTGCCCAGTTCCAAAACTAGAACAGGGACAGGGGTTTTACTCAAATCTGTTCGTGGTTCCCAAAAAAAAAGGGAACTTTCATACCGATTTTAGATCTAAAAATTCTAAACAAATTCCTCAGAGTTCCATCCTTCAAGATGGAAACTGTTCGGACAATTTTACCAATGATCCAGGAGGGTCAATATATGACCACCGTGGACTTGAAGGATGCGTATCTTCACATCCCTATTAACAAAGATCATCACCAGTTCCTCAGGTTTGCCTTCTTAGACAAACATTACCAGTTTGTGGCCCTTCCCTTCGGGTTGGCCACAGCTCCCAGAATTTTCACAAAGGTGCTAGGGTCCCTTCTGGCGGTTCTAAGGCCACGGGGCATAGCAGTGGCGCCCTATCTGCACGATATTTTGATTCAGGCGTCCACTTACCTTCTGGCCAAATCTCACACGGACATCGTGTTGACCTTTCTCAGAACTCACGGGTGGAAGGTGAACATAAAAAAAGAGTTCACTTGTTCCTCTAACGAGAGTTCCATTCCTAGGAACTCTGATAGACTCGGTGGACATGAAGATATTTCTGACAGAGGTCAGAAAATCAAAGATCTTAACCACTTGCCGAGCTCTTCATTCCATTCCTCGGCCATCGGTGGCTCAATGTATGGAAGTAATCGGACTAATGGTGGCGGCAATGGACATAGTCCCATTTGCTTGCTTACATCTCAGACCACTGCAACTGTGCATGCTTCGTCAGTGGAATGGGGATTATGCGGATTTATCTCCACGGATAAATCTGGATCCAGACACCAGAGACTCTCTTCTTTGGTGGTTGTCACAGGATTATCTGGCCCAGGGAATGTGCTTCCGCAGGCCAACATGGATCATAGTGACGACGGATGCCAGCCTCTTGGGCTGGGGTGCAGTCTGGAATTCTCTGAAAGCTCAGGGTGTGTGGACTCAGGAGGAGTCACTACTACCAATAAACATTCTGGAACTAAGAGCGATATTCAACGCGCTTCAGGCGTGGCCTCAGCTGGCTTCGGCCAAGTTCATCAGATTCCAGTCGGACAACATCACGACTGTAGCATACATCAATCATCAAGGGGGAACAAAGAGTTCTCTAGCGATGATGGAGGTTTCCAAAATAATTCGATGGGCATGCAGAGACTCACTCTTGCCATCTATCAGCAATATATATCCCAGGGGTGGAGAACTGGGAAGCGGATTTTCTAAGTCGTCAGACTTTTCATCCGGGGGAGTGGGAGCTCCATCCGGAGGTGTTTGCACAATTGATTCGTCAATGGGACGATCTGATGATTGGATCTGATGGCATCTCGTCAGAATGCCAAACTTCCTTGTTACGGGTCCAGATCAAGGGATCCTCAAGCAGTATTGATAGACGCTCTAGCAGTACCATGGTCGTTCAACCTGGCCTGTGTGTTTCCTCCTTTTCCTCTCCTTCCTCGTCTGGTTGCCAGAATCAAGCAGGAGAGGGCTTCGGTAATATTGATAGCGCCTGCGTGGCCACGCAGGACTTGGTATGCAGACCTGGTGGGAATGTCATCTCTCCAACCGTGGAAACTGCCTCTGAGACAGGACCTTCTCATTCAAGGTCCGTTCCAACATCCAAATCTAGTTTCTCTACAACTGACTGCCTGGAGATTGAACGCTTGATCCTATCTAAGCGTGGATTCTCTGAGTCGGTCATTGATACTTTGATTCAGGCCCGAAAGCCTGTCACTAGGAAAATTTATCATAAGATATGGCGTAAATATCTTTATTGGTGCGAATCCAAGGGCTACTCCTGGAGTAAGATCAGGATTCCTAGGATTTTGTCTTTTCTCCAAGAAGGATTGGAGAAGGGGTTATCGGCTAGTTCCTTAAAGGGACAGATTTCTGCATTGTCAATCTTACTGCACAGACGCCTGGCAGATGTTCCAGACGTCCAGTCGTTTTGTCAGGCTTTGGTTAGAATTAAGCCTGTGTTTAAACCTGTTGCTCCGCCATGGAGTTTGAATTTAGTTCTCAATGTTTTTCAAGGAGTTCCGTTTGAACCCTTGCATTCTGTTGATATTAAACTTTTATCTTGGAAAGTTCTGTTTTTAGTTGCTATCTCTGAGTTATCTGTGTTACAATGCGATTCGCCTTATCTTTTCTTCCATTCTGATAAGGTGATGTTGCGTACCAAACTTGGTTTTCTTCCAAAGGTTGTTTCAAACAAGAATATTAATCAGGAAATTGTTGTTCCTTCATTGTGTCCTAATCCTTCTTCTAAGAAGGAACGTCTTTTACATAATTTGGACGTGGTTCGGGCTTTGAAATTTTATTTGCAAGCGACCAAGGATTTCCGTCAAACATCTTTTCTGTTGTCTATTCTGGAAAGCGTAGGGGTCAAAAGGCTACGGCTACCTCTCTCTCCTTTTGGCTGAAAAGCATCATCCGTTTGGCATACGAGACTGCTGGACAGCAGACTCCTGAAAGAATTACTGCTCATTCTACTAGGGCGGTGGCTTCCACATGGGCTTTTAAAAATGAGGCCTCTGTTGAACAGATTTGTAAGGCCGCGACTTGGTCTTCCCTTCATACATTTTCCAAATTTAATACTTTTGCTTCTTCAGAGGCTATTTTTGGGAGAAAGGTTCTTCAAGCAGTGGTGCCTTCCGTTTAGGTTCCTGTCTTGTCCCTCCCTTCATCCGTGTCCTAAAGCTTTGGTATTGGTATCCCACAAGTAAGGATGAAACCGTGGACTCGGTACATCTTGTAAAAGAAAACAAAATTTATGCTTACCTGATAAATTTCTTTCTTTTACGATGTACTGAGTCCACGGCCCGCCCTGTCTATTCAAGACAGATGGTAATTTTTATTTAAAACTTCAGTCACCTCTGCACCTTGTAGTTTCTCCTTTTTTTTTCCTAAGCCTTCGGTCGAATGACTGGGGGGTGGAGTCAAGGGAGGAGCTATATAGACAGCTCTGCTGTAGGTGCTCTTTGCCACTTCCTGTAGGGAAGGATAATATCCCACAAGTAAGGATGAAACCGTGGACTTGGTACATCGTAAAAGAAAGAAATTTATCAGGTAAGCATAAATATTGTTTTTACTTATATTTGCCATGAGTCAGGTCTATGAATATTTCCTTTTGCAGACTGTCAGTTTCAGTTTGGGAAGCATGTTTAGGAAGTTATTTGTCTTACCTGGGGTATAGTCCTTTTTTTCAAATTGACTGTTTTCTTTTTAATTTTGCGGGCTAAACTAGGCATGCAAGGTCTCAAAATGCTGTTATTTATTGCGTCATTTTTGGCACGAAGGAATGACTTTGGTGAGGCAAGTTCATAATTTCTGGCGTCTTAGTTGACGCCAAGTTTCTTTGCACAAGGTTGCGTCTGTTATGACGCGAGTTGCGTCATTTCCGGATCTTGTTGGCGGCCAAAACTTTTTTTAACTTCATTTTGTGTTGTGCGTCATACTTGACGCTAAAAAAAATTTTTATTTATTTTTTTCACCCCACTTCCTATGTGCCTCTTGCCTTCTGTATGCTCAGAGGGCTATGCTGTTTGCATTTTTCCCCATTCCTGAAACTGCCATATAAGGAAATTATAATTTTGCTTTAATGTTGTTTTTTCTTTTACATTTCTCAATCTGATCCTGTCTCAGAAGCAACTGTTGGAACCCTGCTGCCTGATCACAGTTCTACCAAAGTTAAGTGTATCTGTTGTAAGTTAGCTGAGATTATATCTCCAGCTGTAGTATGTAACAGTTGCCATGATAAGCTTTTGCACACAGAAAATGTTTCCATCAGTACTAGTACAGTTTCTGTTGTTCCTTCAACATCTAATGTACATGATATCCCTTTTGATATGAAGAATTATATTGCTGATGTGATACAGAAGGCTTTGTCTGCTATTTCGCCTTCTAATAAACGTAAAAGGTCTTTTAAAACTTCTCATAAAGTTGATGAGATTTCTAATGACCGACAACATACTGAAATATCCTCCTCTAATGAGGATCTCTCTGATTCAGAAGATCCTACCTCAGACATGGACACTGACAAATCTGCTTATCTTTTCAAGATTGAGTATATTCGTTCTTTATTGAAATAAGTGTTGGTTACTTTAGATATTGAGGAGTCTAGTCCTCTTGATATCAAAACTAGTAAACATTTAAATTCTGTTTATAAACCTCCTGTGGTTACTCCTGAGGTTTTTCCAGTCCCTGATGCTATTTCTGATATGATTGCTAAGGAATGGATTAAGCCTGGTACTTCTTTCATTCCTTCTAGGTTTAAAAGGTTTTACCCTTTGCCAACGGATAGATTAGAGTTTTGGGAAAAAGTTCCCAAAGTTGACGGGGCCATTTCTACTCTTGCCAAATGTACTACTATTCCTATGTAAGACAGTACTTCTTTTAAAGCTCCTTTAGATAAGAAACTTGAATCTTATCTAAGGAAAGCTTATTTATATTCTGGCTATCTTCTCAGGCCTGCCATTTCTATGGCTGATGTTGCGGTTGCATCAACCTTTTGGTTGGGTAGCCTAGTGCAACAGGAATCAGATCCTGATTTGTCTAGCATTGTTTGCTTCAACACGCTAATCATTTTATCTGTGATGCCATTTTTGATGTCATCAAAATTGATGTAAAATCTATGTCTTTAGCTATTTTAGCTAGAAGAGCTTTATGGCTCAAATCTTGGAATGCTGACATGGTATCTAAGTCTAGATTACTATCTTTCTTTCCAAGGTAACAATTTATTTTATTCTCAGTTGTATTCGATTATTTCAACTATTACTGGGGGGAAGGGAGTTTTTTTGCCTCAGGATAAAAGATCTAAGGGTAAATCTAACTCTTCTAATCATTTTCGTTCTTTTCGACAGAATAAGGAACAGAAAACCAATCCTTCCCCTAAAGACTCTGGTTCCAATTGGCAACCTTCTTCAAGTTGGAATAAATCCAAGCCTTTTAAGAAACCAAAGCCAGCCTCCAAGTCTGCATGAAAGTGCGGCCCTCATTCCAGTTCAGCTGGTGGGGGGCAGTTGGAAGTTATTCCAAGACATTTGGGCAGACTCTGAGATTCTCTTTTCTAGACAAGCATTACCAATTTGTTGCTCTTCCATTTTGCCTAGCAACAGCTCCAAGAATATTTTCCAAGGTTCTCTGTGCCTTTTTGTCTGTAATCAGTGAACAGGGTATTGCAGTGTTTCCTTATTTGGACGATATTTTGGTACTAGCTCAGTCTTTACATTTAGCCGAATCTCGCATGAATCAACTAGTGTTGTTTCTTTAAAGACATGGTTAGAGGATCAATTTTCCAAAGAGTTTCTTGATTCCTCAGACAAGGGTCACCTTTTTAGGTTTCCAGATAGATTCAGTGTCCATGACTCTGTCCTTAACACACAAGAGACAAATGAAATTGGTTTCAGCTTGTCGAAACCTTCAGTCTCAATCATTCCCTTCAGTGGCTATGTGCATGGTAGTTTTAGGTCTCATGACTGCAGCATCAGACGTGATCCCCTTTGCTCATTTTCATATGAGACCTCTGCAGCTTTGTATGCTGAATCAATGGTGCAGGGATTATACTCAATTGATATACTTAAATCCTAACATTCGACTCTCTCTGACTTGGTGGTTAGACCATCATCGTTTAATTCAGGGGGCCTCTTTTGTTCGTCCTACGTGGACTGTGATCACAACAGATGCAAGTCTTTCAGGTTGGGGAGCTGTTTGGGGATCTCTGACAGCACAAGTGGTTTGGAAGCCTCAAGAGGCGAGGTTACCAATCAATATTTTAGAACTCCGTGCTATTTTCAGGGCTCTTCAGATTTGGCCTCTGCTAAAGAGAGTACCGTTCATTTGTTTTCAAACGGACAATGTCACAACTGTGGCATACGTCAATCATCAGGGTGGGACTCGCAGTCCCCTAGCTATGAAAGAAGTATATTTGATACTTTCTTAGGTGGAATCTTGTCTAATTTCTGCAGTGCATATCCCAGGTGTAGACAGTTGGGAAGCGGATTATCTCAGCCGTCAGACTTTACATCCGGGAGAGTGGTCTCTCCATCCAGATGTATTTTGCCAGATTGTACAGATGTGGGGGTCTTTCAGAAATAGATCTGATGGCCTCTCATCTAAACAAGAAACTTCCCAGGTACCTATCCAGGGCCAGGGATCCTCAGGCGGAGATGGTGGATGCTTTAGCAGTTCCTTGGTGTTGCCAACCTGCTTATATCTTTCCGCCTCTAGTTCTTCTTCCAAGAGTGATCTCCAAGATCATTATGGAACAATTGTATGTGTTTCTGATAGCACCATCATGGCCTCACAGGTTTTGGTATATGCGGATCTTGTCTGGAAGTCCAGTTGCCAACCTTGGACACTTCCTCTAAGACCAGACCTTCTGTCTCAAGGTCCGTTTTTACATCAGGATCTCAAATCATTGAATTTGAAGGTATGGAAATTGAACTCTTAGTGCTTAGTCATAGAGGTGTCTCTGACTCTGTGATTAATACTATGCTACAGGCTCGTAAGTCTGTTTCAAGGAAGATTTATTATTGGGTTTAGAAGACCTATATTTCATGATGTTCTTCTCATAAATTCTCCTTGCATTCTTTTAGAATTCCTATAATTTTACAGTTTGTTCAGGATGGTTTGGTTAAAGGTTTGTCTGCAAGTACTTTGAATGGACAAATCGCTGCTCTTTCTGTTTTATAGAAAGATTGCTAAACTTCCTGATATTCACTGTTTTTTGCAGGCTTTGGTTTGTATCAAGCCTGTTATTAAATCAATTTCTCCTCCTTGGAGTCTTAATTTGGTTTTGAAGGCTTTACAGGCTCCTCCATTTGAGCCTATGCATTCTCTGGATATCAAACTACTTTCTTGGAAAGTGTTGTTTCTTTTGGCCATCTCTTCAGCTAGAGGAGTTTCTGAATTGTCTGCTCTCTTTTGTGAGTCTCCTTTTCTGATTTTTCATCAGGATAAGGCTGTTTTGCGGACTTCATTTAAATTTCTTCCTAAGCTTGTGAATTTTAACATTAGTAGGGAAATTGTTGTTCCTTCCTTGTGTCCTAATCCCAAGAATGCTCTTGAAAGATCTTTGCATTCTTTGGATGTTGTAAGAGCTTTGAAATATTATGTTGAAGCTACTAAGGATTTCTGGAAGACTTGTAGTCTATTTCTTGTATTCTCTGGTTCTAGGAAAGGTCAGAAAGCTTCTTCCATTTCTTGGGCATCTTGGTTAAAGCTTTTGATTCACAAAGCCTATTTGGAGGTGGGACAGTCTCCACCTCAGAGAATTACAGCTCATTCTACTAGATCAGTTGCCACTTCAGATTTGCAAAGCAGCAACTTGGTCTTCCTTGCATACATTTACTAAATGTTACCGTTTTGATGTATTTGCTTCTTCTGAAGCAGTCTTTGGTAGAAAGGTTCTTCAGGCAGCTGTTTCAGTTTGATTCTTCTGCTTATGTTTTAAGTTTTTTTC
>NC_069505.1:600349156-600371656 GCF_027579735.1 Bombina bombina | reverse complement strand
GGAAAAGAACAAGGCCCACCTGGCCTGTCGAGGATTGAGTCGATGAGCAGTCTCTAGGTAAGTTGGATTCTTGTGGTCGGTGAGAATCGGAATGGGATTGGCGGTGCCCTCTAACCAATGATGCCATTCAGTCAAAGCCATCTTAATGTCTAAGAGTTCATGATTACCCACATCGTAATTCCTCTCAGCAGGAGTAAAACGTTTAGAGAAAAAGGATACAGAGTGTGACTTGCCAGTCATAGGATCTCTTTGGGTTAGTACTGCTCCAGCCCCTATCTCGGAGGCATCAACATCTAAAGTAAACTGCAGGTCAGGATCAGGATGGCGGAGCACAGGAGCAGAACAGAAGGCCTTTTTCAGACAAGAGAAGGCATTAATGGCTTCAGGAGGCCAATGTTTACAGTCTTTGTTCCGTTTGGTCAGTTCAGTGAGAGGAGCGACTGTTTGTGAAAAGTTCTTTATAAACTTGCGGTAATAATTGGAGAACCCAAAGAATCTCTGTAATTCCTTTAATGAAGTAGGTTGAGGTCATTCTAGAACTGCGGTGAGTTTAGCAGTATCCATGGCAAAACCTTCTTTGGAGATGACATAAGCAAGGAATTGTATCTGAACTTGATCAAACTCACATTTTTCTAGCTTGGCTACCAAAGAATTGTCTCTGAGACGTAGAAGAACTTGTCTCACGTGTTTGTGATGCTCCTCTAAAGTGGAAGAGAAAACAAGGATGTCATCCAGATAGACAATGACAGTTCGGTTGAGGAGGTCACGGAAGACATCATTGACAAATGCCTGGAAGACTGCAGGGGCGTTACACAGCCCAAAGGGCATTACAAGGTATTCGTAGTGCCCGGATCTTGTGTTGAAAGTGGTCTTCCATTCGTGGCCTGGAAAGATACGAATCAGATTGTATGCCCCATGTAAGTCCAACTTGGTGAAAAAGCGAGCATCCTGGAGTGAGTCATACAGTTCGGTGATCAATGAAATGGGATAGTGATTCTTGATAGTTATGTTGTTCAAGGCCCGGTAGTCGATGCAGGGTCTGATCCCACCATCCTTCTTACTGACAAAAAAGAAGCCTCCCCCAGCAGGAGAGGATGAAGGGCAAATCAATCCTTTATCTAGGTTTTCTTGGATGTACTCCTCCATGGATTTGGTTTCAGCTTTGGAGAGTGGATAAGTCCTCCCTTTAGGAAGTGGGGCTCCGGGAAAGAGGTTGATCTTGCAGTCATAAGGACGATGGGGTGGTAGCACATCGGCTGCTTTTTTCTCAAATACATCTGCAAAGTCTGCATATATTGAAGTAAGGATTGGAGGAGTCTGTATACTGGCTATGGGGATGCGGAGCAGAGGAGTGACTTTGGCAAGGCAGAAGTGGAAACAGGAGGTACCCCAGGAGGTCAGTTGTCCCTCAGCCCAGTCGAAATGTGGATTGTGTACCCGAAGCCAAGGAAGACCAAGGATGACAGGCTGTGCTGGAGAATGAATTACCTTGAATTGCAGCTGTTCGGTATGAAGGACTCCCACGGTCAGGGTTAGAGGTACTGACTCCAAATGGATCAACCCTGAACCAAGGGGGTGCCATCCAGAGTAGTTATTTTGAGACAATGTCTTTTTCCCCTAAGCATTGGCTTTTCCCGGCCGAATGTCACAGTCCTTTAGTTGGTGGGTATTGGACCCACAATAAAAGCATAGTCTCAATCTCCTTCTCTGTCTTTCAGACTCTGAAGGTTTGAAGTAGGAGAGATCCATGGGTTCCTCCACTGAGGTAACTGGAGCTGCTGAGGAGGTAGAGGTTACTGCCGAAACCAGACGAAGAACCCTCCTTGTTTTGTCTCTCTCAGCTTGTCTCTCCTGAAAGCGAGAGTCCAGACTGATACAAAACATTATAAAGTCGTCCAAAGAAGAAGAAATATCATGATAAGTGAGTTCATCTTTGATGCGTTCATGCAGACCCCTCCTAAAGGCTGCCTTGAGAGCATTGCCATCCCAAGTGGTTTCAAGTGCCAATGTGCGAAATTCGATGGCGAACTATGCCACAGTTCTATTGCCCTGGCCAGAAGTCCCAAACACAGAAGACAATGCAGAAATGAAATCATCAGCATCCTGCAGGAGTGGAGCATTCTGTTCCAAGAGGGGAGAGACCCAGGCTAGGGCCTTGTCTTTCAGGAAGGAAATGATAAAGGTGACCCTTGACTGTTGAGACTGAAAGGTGTGAGGATCATTGCGGAAGTGCAACCTGCATTGGTTGAGAAAACCCCTGCAATCAGTAGTACCCTTGTACTTGTCAGGCAAAGGTTTCCGTGGGTATTCTTCCAGAAGCAGAGGAAGAAGTCGCAGTACTAGGAGTAGGGACTGGCGGTGAATCGGTAGCGGTATTCCTCGCTGTAACTAGTAAGGAGAGTTGAGCAGTAATAGCCTCTAGCTTGGAATCCATAGTCTGCAACTGTGTAGTATGGGTTCCCAACATCTGCCCCTGAAGATAAACCTCATCTGGCTCCATGGCCCAAGTATAATGTAATGCTCGTGGGATACTCCTCTATCAGACCGGACTTGGCCAGTAGTCTTGTTATCCCGGCGTCGATACGGAAAGATAGGGAATATCCCAGAGCAGAGAAAGTTAGTAAGATGAGGAGAGCGGCACTCGCAACAGGCAGGACAGTCCCCAGCGGCAATGGCAGAGCAGTCCAAGGCAAACCACTAGAAAGGACAGACAGGATTTGGCAACAGTAAAGCAGTCCAAGGACAAACCACTGGAATGGTCAGGCAGGGTTTGACAACGGTAAAGCAGTCCAAGGGCACACCTCTAGAATGGTCAGGCAGGGTTCGGCAACAAAGAGGCAATCCAGAACAGCGGGATAATAAGCAGAGTAGTCAGACAGACAGGCAGGGTTCGGCAGCAGTATATCAATCCAGCAATTCAGGGGTATAATAGGCAGAGTAGTCAGACAGGCAGGGTTCAAACACATTTAAGGCAATACTGAAGTAACTATCTATCACACCCAGGAGCACACAAAGTAACAACTATACTTGGGCAGTGATAGATCGTACTAGGATTACTTACATGGGTGGAGGATTTGTGCCTTAGCGTGTGACCGGCATCGAGAGTAGAGGAGCGTGCAGTGATGATGTCATCACCGCACGCATTCAGAGCCGACACAACCCTAGGCAATGAGCAAGGAAGGAGAAGCCACGCCCCTAGCAATGGCTAGAGCGGCTCGGCGTGATAGGGTGTATCTAAGAAATCTTATCGTGATATGTAAACACATAAATGCCAAATACAATACATGAGGGTGTGTATGACAAAAATATTGGTGCTATTAGCAAATTCTAACCACTAGGAGTGTTCATGTGTGATTAGTATATATACTGTATGTACTCATATATGGGTACATATTACATTGCCTTGACCATTATAAAACAATTTGTGTGGTGCAATATTAGTAAAATGGTGATGATAGGGGACGGGTATATGTTACCATCAGAGGGTATATGTGTCAATCACAATGGCTCAACATATAAACCAATTATGTGAAAAATTAGTCATATTGATGACCTATACTAAACTAGTGTGGCTATTATACAGTATATACACGTGGATTACTCTAATAGCTGTAATTAAAAATTAATTAAGACTAAAAAAGTCTATAATAATAAAGAAGACCAATTTGCACATATCAAGGCTCATATTTCTAAATGATATATGCAGGGGGATAACAATTAAATAGATCTAAGTATAAAAATTAAATAAAATATACACAACTAAACTCCAGTTTACAAAAAATATATATATAATAAACTAATAATAATATTAACAGAAATATCCTATATCAGTTGAAAGCAGCTGAATTTATTACTTCATTTAGACCTGTAGGGAAAAGGGACTGAAACTTGTAAATCCAAAAGGTTTCCCTTTGTCTTAGTTTGGTGTACCTATTGTATTAATGGGAGGGTAAAATATGTTCAATGGGGGTAATATGATAACTACACGGTTCACCAAAGTGTGTCTGAAAGTGATGTCTAGGCACACTGTGGAGAAGTGACTTCTTTTTAATATTTTGTAAATGTTCACTCCATCTGGTGCGGACTTTACGCGTAGTGCGGCCTAAGTACTGAAGACCACACTTACAGGATAATACATATATTACGAAGAATGTATTACAGGTGATTCGGCCCCTAATCTTAAACACTTCTCCTGTAGTGTTGGCAGTAACAGTCGTTGACTTGTGTTTGATGTATTTGCACATTGAACATCTAGGATGTTCACATCTGTAAGTGCCTGAAGAAAGATTCTTCAGTTTCGACTTTCTTACCCCAGATTTTTTAGACATTACTATCTTGCTGGGGGCAAGCTTTTGCTTAGGGTAGGGGCTCTCCTAAAAGTCATAAGAGGTTGAGGATCTAAGATTTGTTTAAAGGGACAGTCAACACCAGAATTTTTGTTGTTTTAAAAGATAGATAATCCCTTACTTACCAATTCCCCAGTTTTTCATAACCAACACAGTTTTAATGATACACGTTTTACCTCTGTAATTACCTTGTATTTAAGCCTCAGCAGACTACCCCCTTATTTCAGTTCTTTTGACAGACTTGCATTTTAGCCAATCAGAGCTGTCTCCATGGTAAATTCACGTACATGAGCTCAATGTTATCTATATGAAACACATGAACTAATGCCCTCTAGTGGTGAAAAACTATCAAAATGCATTTAGATTAGAGGCGGCCTTCAAGGTCTAAGAAATTAGCATATGAACCTCCTAGGTTTAGCTTTCAACTAAGAATACCAAGAGAACAAAGCAAAATTTGTGATAAAAGTAAATTGGAAAGTTGTTTAAAATTACATGCCCTATTTGAAACTTGAAAGTTTTTTTGGGACTTGACTGTCCCTTTAAGCACAGGGTCCTTCTGGAGAATACACCAATGTTTTTGCAATGAATTTTTTAATAGCTCTGTGATTTGAATTATATTGGGTAATGAAGCGTGGTTGTGAGGTACTGTTTTCAATTTCATTACTTGACAAAGTACCTTTGGATTTACCTTTGAGCATATTAGTTCTATCTAGACCTCTGACTCTTTCTTGACTGTTTTTACTAAGAGAGGGAGGATATCCTTTATCCAAAAATCTTTCAACTAGAACTGGGGATTGTTTATCATATGTTTCCAAAGTACTACAATTTCTCCTAATTCTATTGAATTGACTATATGGAATATTCATCTTCTAACTTTTCAGATGGTTACTTGTAAAGTGCAAAAAATTATTGCTATCTACTTTTTTAAAAAAAAGTGGAAGTGCATAGTTCATGTTGTGTTCCCCAATATAAGGAGATATCTAAAAATTCTATCTGGTATGGCTGGATGTTTGATTTAAAAGTAAGGCCCATCTCATTCTCATTCAGATGTTTAACATAATTTTTGGCCTCCTGTACTGTTCTGTCCCATATGAATAACAGGTTGTCTATATAACGGCCATAGAACACCTAGAGTTATATATATATTGTTCTTCAAATGCTCCCATATATAAGTTAGTAAAGCTGGGCGCAAACCTGGTGCCCATGTCTGTACCTCTGACCTGCAAGTAAAAATCATCCAAGAACTGGAAGTAATTATGTTGTAATATATATTGTATAATAGTTATTAAAAATTCCTTTTGTAATGATGGCATATAGATATTGCCATCCAAAAAATATCTAATCACCTCTATCCCTAAATCATGTGGAATGTTAGAGTATAGAGCTCCAACATGGCAGGTGAGCCAAATATAGGTACCTGTTTGACTGAACGTATTTAGTTTATTGAGGAGATCAGCAGTGTCATGGATATAAGCTGGTAAATGGATAACATATTTCTGGAGGAATAAATCAATGTATTCCAATCATCTATCTATAATATATCACGTGTATATATAATAGATAGCCACACTAGTTTAGTATAGGTCACCAGTATGACTACTTTTTCACATAATTGGTTTATATGTTGAGCCATTGTGATTGACACATATACCCTCTGATGGTAACATATACCCGTCCCCTATCATCACCATTTTACTAATATTGCACTACACAAATTGTTTTATAATGGTTAAGGCAATGTAATATGTACATATATATATACTAATCACATATGTATTAGTATTTGCTAATAGCACCAATATTTTTGTCATACACACCCTCATATATATATATCAATGTGTTAAAATCAAGAATATCTTCTTTAGAAATTAACAGCATGTATTGTATTTGGCCATTATGTGTTTACATATCACAATAAGATTTCTTAGATACACCCCTTCCCTTGTGAGATTGGCTATAATAAACCCCCCCCTCCCTCTCACACGTCACAGTTAAATAGTACACCCACCCCCTGTCCATGAAACGCTGGTTTAAGATATATATTATCGTACCCCTATTATTTAATACAGCGTTAATCCAATATTGTCATACGCACTATCTCATATCTATTTATTATTGTGTTGACACTAAGAATATCCCCTTTAGAAATTAACAGCACGTACTGTATTTGACCACAATGTGTGTACATATCACGTTAAGCTTTTTTAGATACACCCCGTTCCTTCATTAGATTGGCCATAATACCCCTCCCCTTTTCACACGTCACAGTTGAACAGCACACACACTCACTGTCTATGAGACGCTGATTCAAGGCATGTATTATCCAGCCCCTATTATTCAGTACAGTGTTATTTTGTACACACACCCCACTTTTTTTTCTCAGTGATGTCAGCTGTCAACACGCCTGCCTTAACGTCAAATTTTAATTACATCTTGATCACGGATTTCGTTCCGTGGTAAATATGTACATCTCTCTTCACAGTAGATAGGTGGGTGCACAATGAAAGATGTCTTAATATTGATTATTGCGACTAATTGTAGCCATTTTTTGGCGATGACATTAAACTATATTTGAGGTTATAATACGCTCATTTTCACTATTATTAATATATTGTTTACACACTATGGCCAAGATTTAGAGTTTGGCGGTAGCCGTGAAAACCAGCGTTAGAGGCTCCTAACGCTGGTTTTAGGCTACCTCCGGTATTTGGAGTCACTCAAAAAAGGGTCTAACGCTCACTTTTCAGCCGCGACTTTTCCATACCGCAGATCCCCTTACGTAAATTGCGTATCCTATCTTTTCAATGGGATTTTTCTAACTCCGGTATTTAGAGTCGTGTCTGAAGTGAGCGTTAGAAATCTAACGACAAAACTCCAGCCGCAGAAAAAAGTCAGTAGTTAAGAGCTTTCTGGGCTAACGCCGGTTCATAAAGCTCTTAACTACTGTACTCTAAAGTACACTAACACCCATAAACTACCTATGTACCCCTAAACCGAGGTCCCCCCACATCGCCGCAACTCGATTAAATATTTTTAACCCCTAATCTGCCAAACGCCACCTACGTTATCCTTATGTACCCCTAATCTGCTGCCCCTAACACCGCCGACCCCTATATTATATTTATTAACCCCTAATCTGCCCCCCACAACGTCGCCGCCAGCTACCTACACTTATTAACCCCTAATCTGCCGTCCGCACGCCGCCGCCGCCAGCTGCATTATCCCTATGTAACCCTAATCTGCTGCCCTAACATCGCCGACCCCTAAATTATATTTATTAACCCCTAACCTGCCCCCCACAACGTCGCCGCCACCTACCTACAATAATTAACCCCTAATCTGCCGACCGCAAAGAGCCGCCAGCTACATTATAGCTATGTACCCCTAATCTGCTGCCCTAACATCGCCGACCCCTATATTATATTTATTAACCCCTAACCTGCCCCCCACAACGTCGCCGCCACCTACCTACAATAATTAACCCCTAATCTGCCGACCGCAAAGAGCCGCCAGCTACATTATAGCTATGTACCCCTAATCTGCTGCCCCTAACACCGCCGACCCCTATATTATATTTATTAACCCCTAACCTGCCCTCCCTAACATCGCCGACACCTAACTTCAATTATTAACCCCTAATCTGCCGACCAAATCTCGCCGCTATTCTAATAAATGTATTAACCCCTAAAGCTAAGTCTAACCCTAACACTAACACCCCCCTAAATTAAATATAATTTTAATCTAACGAAATTAATTCACTCTTATTAAATAAATTATTCCTATTTAAAGCTAAATACTTACCTGTAAAATAAATCCTAATATAGCTACAACATAAATTATAATTATATTATAGCTATTTTAGGATTAATATTTATTTTACAGGTAACTTTGTATTTATTTTAACCAGG
Source organism: Bombina bombina (assembly GCF_027579735.1). Lineage (NCBI taxonomy): Eukaryota > Metazoa > Chordata > Amphibia > Anura > Bombinatoridae > Bombina > Bombina bombina. The sequence continues at coordinate 600,363,402 of NC_069505.1, read as the reverse complement.
TACAATAGCTATTAAATAGTTAAGAACTATTTAATAGCTAAAATAGTTAAAATAATTACAAATTTACCTGTAAAATAAATCCTAACCTAAGTTACAATTAAACCTAACACTACACTATCAATAAATTAATTAAATAAAATATCTACAATTACCTACAATTAAACCTAACACTACACTATCAATAAATAAATTAAATACAATACCTACAAATAACTACAATGAAATAAACTAACTAAAGTACAAAAAATAAAAAAGAACTAAGTTACAAAAAATAAAAAAATATTTATAAACATAAGAAAAATATTACAACAATTTAAAACTAATTACACCTACTCTAAGCCCCCTAATAAAATAACAAAGCCCCCCAAAATAAAAAAATGCCCTACCCTATTCTAAATTACTAAAGTTCAAAGCTCTTTTACCTTACCAGCCCTGAACAGGGCCCTTTGCGGGGCATGCCCCAAGAAGTTCAGCTCTTTTGCCTGTAAAAAAAAACATACAATACCCCCCCCCCATCATTACAACCCACCACCCACATACCCCTAATCTAACCCAAACCCCCCTTAAATAAACCTAACACTAAGCCCCTGAAGATCATCCTACCTTGTCTTCGCCATACCAGGTTCACCGATCCGTCCTGGCTCCAAAATCTTCATCCAACCCAAGCGGGGGCTGGCGATCCATCTTCCGGCGGCTGAAGAGGTCCAGAAGAGGCTCCAAAGTCTTCATCCTATCCGGGAAGAAGAGTAGATCCGGACCGGCAACCATCATCTTCCAAGCGGCATCTTCTATCTTCATCCGATGAGGACCGGCTCCATCCTGAAGACCTCCACCGCGGACCCATCTTCATCCGGCGACGTCCAACTGAAGAATGACGGTTCCTTTAAGGGACGTCATCCAAGATGGCGTCCCTCGAATTCCGATTGGCTGATAGGATTCTATCAGCCAATCGGAATTAAGGTAGGAATATTCTGATTGGCTGATTCCATCAGCCAATCAGAATCAAGATCAATCCGATTGGCTGATCCAATCAGCCAATCAGATTGAGCTCGCATTCTATTGGCTGATCGGAACAGCCAATAGAATGCGAGCTCAATCTGATTGGCTGATTGGATCAGCCAATCGGATTGAACTTGATTCTGATTGGCTGATTCCATCAGCCAATCAGAATATTCCTACCTTAATTCCGATTGGCTGATAGAATCCTATCAGCCAATCGGAATTCGAGGGACGCCATCTTGGATGACGTCCCTTAAAGGAACCGTCATTCTTCAGTTGGACGTCGCCGGATGAAGATGGGTCCGCGGTGGAGGTCTTCAGGATGGAGCCGGTCCTCATCGGATGAAGATAGAAGATGCCGCTTGGAAGATGATGGTTGCCGGTCCGGATCTACTCTTCTTCCCGGATAGGATGAAGACTTTGGAGCCTCTTCTGGACCTCTTCAGCCGCCGGAAGATGGATCGCCAGCCCCCGCTTGGGTTGGATGAAGATTTTGGAGCCAGGACGGATCGGTGAACCTGGTATGGTGAAGACAAGGTAGGATGATCTTCAGGGGCTTAGTGTTAGGTTTATTTAAGGGGGGTTTGGGTTAGATTAGGGGTATGTGGGTGGTGGGTTGTAATGTTGGGGGGGGGGTATTGTATGTTTTTTTTTACAGGCAAAAGAGCTGAACTTCTTGGGGCATGCCCCGCAAAGGGCCCTGTTCAGGGCTGGTAAGGTAAAAGAGCTTTGAACTTTAGTAATTTAGAATAGGGTAGGGCATTTTTTATTTTGGGGGGCTTTGTTATTTTATTAGGGGGCTTAGAGTAGGTGTAATTAGGGCTTCCGTTTGAGGAGGGGCCTTGCAAACACCTGTGCAAGCACCTGTGAACAGAGCACCTGTGAACAGAGCACCCGACAGTAGCGGGTGAATACAAGCCATCTTATCCCTCCACGCCAAGACTCTTGTGCCGAGTAATCACACACTTGAGCTAAGAGATACAGTGGCGAGTCGGAAGCTCATTAGCTGTTGAAGTGGGCCAAGTCGCTAAGGCCTGAAAACCCCTGTGCATAAACTGACCTCCACTTTGGGGAGACTGCTGACACTCTGGACGGTAAAGGAGGGCAGCCCAAGAGCAGGTGGAGTCAGCAAGATGGTTAGAGAGATGCCGATATCTGACTAGAAGGAAACCTGCACGAGCAGTATGGTGGTTCCAGAGCGGAACATAGTAAAGATCGAGGTCTCAGGCTTTTTCTGGTGCTAAGACCGGGAGGGGTGCATGTGAATCAGAGCATCACCTACAGCCGGCGAAACGACGTGAACAGTCCCAGCAGAGCGGGTGAGTGAACGCTTGGAGCCGCCTCCGCGAAAAGTGGAGGTGGGACACATAGGGGACAAAAGCTTACTGCGCTAAACAGTTTGAAGTGAAGCTTGCCCCGGCAGAGAACTGCTACTGCACTGTTTGAAAGCCGGAGATTGGAACCGGGGTGAGTTTGTCTTAAAAGCGTGTTTCCCTCTATTGTAGTCCCACTGAAACGGTGAAATTAGCAGCCTCACCTGAGCAGAACTGTTTCTTTTTTTTTTGTGCTGGTTTGAAAGTGTATAACTAATAAGGGTGTGCGCTGTCTCTGCATGGCCGGGCGTCTGTAAAGAGAGAGGTTAAACCTGGGCAGACCTAAAGCATTACCCTGGAGCCGTTATTCTGAGGAAGCTGGCAAGTTTCTGATGGAAGAGGCATGCACCCCCCTTAGATATTCAATAAGAAAATGCTTTCTGTGAATTGCTGATTTTGTGAAGTGGGGACACAAGCGCTGAATTAAGTCCTGGTAAAATAACTGTGGCTAAATTACTCTCCGAGAATAGAATATAAGGTTCTGTATTAGGCAGATAGCAACTGAGCCTAAGGAAGTTAAAGTGGAGAAGATAAAGCCCAGGAGAAGGAGGCCAAGATAAGTTGGGACGATACAGGGAGACCCCCTAATCTAAATAGACTATTTCTAAAAACTAGACTGGTTCGAGTGGCTTCTTTACTACGGTCTGGGAAATTTGGACTGAATCTGATTGGTTTTTTTTTTATATATAAGCCTGGTTTTCTGTTGCATATTGTGTTCTCTCCCCTTCTCTTTCTCTCTTTTTTCTTTTCTTCTCTTTTTTTTTTTCTCCCCCTCTTATTGCCCTCTTGTAGAGCTGCAACAATAATAGATAGCTGTCGATAATAATTTAGGGTTGTGGTGGCACTACACTTTGACTGTTTACACTAGGAATAAGGAGTTTGTAACTGGAAAAAAAGGACACAGAATCAATGTGTAATTTAAAGCACTGATAGATATTTAGACACAATATATACCTATTTCAGAAGTGCTGCGTTGTTGACAGCAGCACACACACAATATATTAGGAATTGCACAAGTTAAGGGAGTCACTTTTATCACTGTATATGTTTATATGTATGTAGAGATATAGATATATATAGGTCTGTGTATAGGTTTACATACATATACATTTAACACTTTTTCCAATTTGTTTTTTTTTCACATGATTGTTGTTTCACTGTTTTATAGAGGAGTCGGCGGGTGCTCTTCCTTTTTTTTTTTTTTTTTTTCACTACACTGTATTTCTTGATAGTATTTTATGGAAAGGTTTGTCACTCAGGGTAAAAATAGATCGCCAGCTATGCCGGCAAAGCAAAGGGAAAAAAAAGCTAAGAGCAGCGAGATGGAGAATAGTCTAGAGATTCAATCTCCAGTTTCTTTAATTGCAGATAAACAAATCTTGATCAACAAGATCGCAGACCTGATTATGCCTCAATTCAATATACTTAAAGCTGAAATTTCAGATCTGGCTGGAGAAGACAATTCTCAACACGCTTTGCTGAGGTAGAATCTAGGGTCTCTGATCTGGAAGACCAAGCTGGGGTACAAGATACAATTATTCAAAAACAAGGGGAGCTAATTAAAGCGTTACATTCACGGTTGGAGGATTTAGAAGACCGCTCCCGCAGAAATAATGTTAGAATTATAGGTCTCTCTGAAACTATTGAACAACAAGAATTAGTTAATTTTGCTGCAGTCGTATTACCCCAATTGCTAGGCATTCAAAATGCTGAGAAGCCATTTATAGTTGAAAGAGCCCATAGGTTGGGGGTGGCACGTTCTAACACAGATGGCACTACTAAACCCAGGCCAGTTTTGGTTAAGTATTTATGTTTTCAAGACAAGATTACGCTGATGAGTCATTTCAGGAAAACCAATGCTTTGATTTATGGTCAAGATAAAATCCTGCTGTTTCAAGACTTTTCGGTAGAAACATCACTTAAAAGGAGAGAGATGGCCCCATATTGTTCGATGCTCTTTAAGAAAGGCATTCAGGCAAGAATGTTGTATCCTGCAAAAATAGTTGTAAACGCAAAGGGCGAAAGCTATACTTTAAATAATCCTCACGAAGCTAAAGAGTTTATAAAATCACTAACTTAGATGGAGTGGTAGGTCAAGAAAAGGACCCAGATATTAGACATATATGTCCATAATGGGGTTTCTGATGTTTTTCTTTTTTAGGGGCGTTGTTGTGTTTGTTTGTTTTTTTGTTTTTGTTTTTTTTTTCCTTTCCTTCCTGTTCACCGACATTATGTTAAAGTTCGTTGCTTCAAATAAATGTTGAATTTTCTTTCCTGGAACGTGGGGGGAATAACCTCCCCACCCAAAAGAAGTACTATTTTAAAACAACTCAAACAACATCATCCTGATGTGGTTTTTTTACAAGAAACACATCTCAAGATTAAAGAGATCCCTAAATTGCAATGTAAATGGGTTGGAAAAGTAATTGCTACTCCCGTCTCAGCGCGCAAAAGAGGAGTGGCCCTCCTTTTTTCTAAAAAATTGACATATACGATCTTGTCGCAGGAACTTGATTTAAACGGTAGATTTCTCATTGTTAAGATAGAATACAGGGGATTAATATATGTACTGTGTAACATATACGCCCCGAACGTCATAGATACCAAATTTTGGGACGGCTTATATATTAAACTCTTTCCATATATAGATCAAAACCTAATTATAGCAGGAGACTTCAACATGACTATATGGCCTTATCTAGACAGAAGTAAATCAGGTACAAACCTGCAGGAGAGAAACAGGGAGAGAAAAGTTTTTAGGAATTTTATGAATAAACTAAACCTTCACGACATCTGGAGAATAAATAACCCAGATGTAAAAGCATTTTCTTGCGAATCTAAAGTATATAAGAGTTTTTCCCGTATCGATCTTTTTTTGATATCAGATAGCATGGTTAAGCTAGATCTAAAACCCACCATTCAAGATATAGTAATCTCAGACCACGCTATAATTAGCCTAGAAGTGGAAGGGGTCAAGAAACAAGCTGAGCAAAACTTTTTTTCCTTTCCCAAATATCTTATCCAGGATAATGAATTTAGGAATTTTTTAAAGCAAGCATGGATAGAGTATGCAGGGTTTAATAGGGGATACATAGACAAAATAGAAATATTTTGGGAAGCAGCGAAGGCGGTTCTTCGCGGAAAGATCAGAGCATACATGATTAAATGGAAGAAAAAAACCTCTGCTAGAAACCTCCAATTGACCAACCAAGTAAGGAATGCATATAAAACATACATTGCTAACCACTCTGGCAAGGCGTGGGATAATTATAAGAAAGCTAAAGCTGAGAGGGATACCTTCCTTAAACAGAAGGGACAAAGGGAAGATCTCAAAGCAAAAGCCTTTTTTAAGAGTCATCACGGAAGGTCGGCTAAACTTCTGGCTAAAATCATTAAAGCAGGGAAAGGGAGAGACAATATCCCATGTATAACCAAGAATAACAAAAGGCATACAACGCCACTTGAGATCAGGGAGGCTCTATATGAATATTACCAAGAGCTTTACTCAGCCCAAAAAACAGAAGATAGGGCTAAAGAGGCATTTTGGAGCAAAATCACTTTACCCAAAGTATCTCTGGAGCAATTACAAGAACTGAACCAGCCAATTTTGATAGAAGAAGTGGTGACGGCTATAGAGAAATTGAAAATGAATAAAGCCCCCGGGCCAGATCAATTACCAACTGAATTCTACAAAATATTGATAGACAATATTCCGGAAACATTAGTAAAACTATTTAATAAATACTATACTAATAATAGAATGGATTCACTGTACTTTACCACATCGGTCGTGACCCTTATTCCCAAAAAAGATAAAGATCTAGAGCTCCCAGGCTCCTATCGCCCTATTTCGTTATTGAATAACGATTACAAACTTCTTACTCATATAGTGGCAGACAGACTGAAAAAGTGTATGAATAATCTAATTCATATAGACCAGACGGGTTTTATGACAGGTAGAAGCGTAACTAAAAACATACGCAAAGCACTGTTAACAATAGATCATTTTTGGAATAGAGTGCAAGATGGTGGTAAGGCTCCCAAAGTAGATTTGGCGCTATTGACGCTTGATGCGGAGAAAGCCTTCGATTCAATAGAATGGAATCACCTATTTACTACCTTAAAGTATTTTGGCTTAACAGGGGGCTTTTTAAATTTTATAAAACTATTATATAATAACCCTTGCTCCTATCTATTAATTAATGGGGGACTTTCTTCAAAAATAACGTTAGCGAGAGGAACTAGACAGGGGTGTCCTCTGTCGCCACTCCTCTTCAATCTTTCAATTGAACCTCTCGCGACTCGTTTGAAACAAGAACTGGAAGGCATCTCTTTGGGGGACACCAAACTCACTCTATCGTTATATGCGGATGATCTCCTATTATTTTTATCGAAAACTAAAGATAGTATACCCACTCTCCTGGGGATAATAAAGGAGTTCAGCCTGTTTTCTGGTTACAAGGTTAATCAAAACAAATCAGAACTTTTATGGATTTATAAGAGGAAAGACAGTTTAAGGGATTTTCCTTTTCAGATAGTAGATCATATTAAGTATTTAGGGATTTATTTGTCTGGCAACCCCAAATAATGGTATGCACTTAACTATGCAAAATTTTTTGGGGAAGCCACTTCCATGGTAGATAAGTGGAAGTCGCTCCCAATTTCTTTGTCTGCTAAAATTACTTTATTAAAAACATTCATGTTTCCACGTCTCTTGTATATAATGCAAAATCTACCAATAATAATTAAAAACTCAGACGTACAACTCTTTAATAATCTATGTACAGGTCTGCTATGGGGGAAAGGGAGACCACGCCTATCTATACGATTCTTGCAACAAAACAAGGATTCAGGAGGGTTTGGACTCCCAAATATCAAAGTATCCAATTGGGCTACCCTGGTTAAGATTGCAGTAGACTGGATAACCGAAGCCAATCATTTCACCCTCTTTGATTTAGAGGAGGGAATGATTAAACCTTTTTCGTTAAAAGCAATTCTTCACATGCCGTTGAGCAGTCTACCATCCAGTATTGGTAATTTGAGGGTGACTTACAATATAATTATAGCTTGGCAAAAATTTTGTGGGGAACTTGGGTTAAGTTATACCTTTTCTAAATATCTCCCCATAACAGGTAACCCTGGATTTGTACCGGGACTTTCTCCCGGTATATTTCAGGGCTGGCGTCTGCGGGGTCTGAAGTATGTTGCCCAGCTACTAGAACCAAGCACGGGCATTGTGAAAACCTTTGAAAGAATTAGAAGGGAATTTGATCTCCCAAAACATCACTTCTACGCGTATCTCCAAATCAGACATTATATTCTGCATGGGACACAATACCCACACATCGCACGAGACTTAGGAATAATCGAATCTGGTATTGGAATGTTTAAGAATGGATATTATTCAATATCCAGCTGGTATAAGATGATCATGTTAAAATACGGTCAACAACACCTGGAGTCAATTCTCTCCAAATGGCAGAGAGTGCTGCGAGATACAGAAATGAATGATATTAAAACAAGTATTCTACTAACAGGCAGTAATAATATAACGTGGAAAGAGTCCCATAGCAAAATATTAAATTTTTCCTATATCTCTCCGGTAATTCTAGCCAAATGGGACAAAAAGTGTTCAGGTAATTGTTTTCATTGCAAATTCCCGAAGGCAGATATCCTACACTGTTTTTGGTCCTGCCCAAAGATTGCCAGATTTTGGAACAGAGTTAACTTCTGGGTAAACAAATTTACGCATCAAAAAGTGGTTTTGCTCGTAAAAAAAAATCTTTTTCCTATCTAATTCAACTTCTCAAGAAGGAAAGAAAGATAGAGATTTTATTAATTCGGCCATTCTGGTGGCTAGGAATATAATTTTGCTACATTGGAAGGCAGCTAAAGCACCGAACATTGTAGAGTTTGCACAAAAAATGTATGAACAAATTACGATAGAACAATATCAATTAGACCCAAGTAGTGAAAAACAATTTAGAAGTTTTTTTAATAAATGGCTAAACCTTATAAAATCTCGCCCACTTACAACGCAATTACAGATTATTCACCCCTTACGCAAATCTGTGTTTTTTGATATCGCCATAGTTACAGGTTTTCTTCCGCCATATTGGGCAGAGCAAAGATAAAGTCAACTCGGATGAACAAGGGGGAGGGGGGGTGTTTTTTTTTTTTTGTTTTTTTTTTTTTCTGCTCGCTCTGTTTGTTTTTGTTTCTTTCTTTCTTTTAAGTTAACGGAAATAAGGAATTCCAGTATTAGGATTGTCAGAACATGATATAACACCAGTTTTGTGTCAGTTATCAACATAAAGACTGGGTCAATGTATTTGTTTTATTACCGACGTCTGGACTCATGTTTTTGGTCTTAGACACGGACATTGTCTGTACGATTTTTTTGCTGGTTTGAAAATAAAAAAAAAAGTTTAAAAAAAAAAAAAAAAAGTAGGTGTAATTAGTTTAAAATTGTTGTAAGATTTTCCTTATGTTTGTAAATATTTTTTTATTTTTTGTAACTTAGTTCTTTTTTATTTTTTGTACTTTAGTTAGTTTATTTCATTGTAGTTATTTGTAGATATTGTATTTAATTAATGTATTGATAGTGTAGTGTTAGGTTTAATTGTAGGTAATTGTAGATATTTTATTTAATTAATTTAATGATAGTGTAGTGTTAGGTTTAATTGTAACTTAGGTTAGGATTTATTTTACAGGTAATTTTGTTATTATTTTAACTAGGTAACTATTAAATAGTTATTAACTATTTAATAGCTATTGTACCTGGTTAAAATAATTACAAAGTTACCTGTAAAATAAATATTAATCCTAAAATAGCTATAATATAATTATAATTTATAGTGTAGCTATATTAGGATTTATTTTACAGGTAAGTATTTAGCTTTAAATAGGAATAATTTATTTAATAAGAGATAATTAATTTCGTTAGATTTAAATTATATTTAACTTAGGGGGGTGTTAGTGTTAGGGTTAGACTTAGCTTTAGGGGTTAATACATTTATTAGAATAGCGGTGAGCTCCAGTCGGCAGATTAGGGGTTAATAATTGAAGTTAGGTGTCGGCGATGTTAGGGTGGGCAGATTAGGGGTTAATACTATTTATTATAGGGTTAGTGAGGCGGATTAGGGGTTAATAACTTTATTATAGTAGCGCTCAGGTCCGGTCGGCAGATTAGGGGTTAATAAGTGTAGGCAGGTGGAGGCGACGTTGTGGGGGGCAGATTAGGGGTTAATAAATATAATATAGGGGTCGGCGATGTTAGGGCAGCAGATTAGGGGTACATAGGGATAATGTAAGTAGCGGCGGTTTACGGAGCTGCAGATTAGGGGTTAATAATAATATGCAGGGGTCAGCGATAGCGGGGGCGGCAGATTAGGGGTTAATAAGTGTAAGGCTAGGGGTGTTTAGACTCGGGGTACATGTTAGAGTGTTAGGTGCAGACGTAGGAAGTGTTTCCGCATAGCAAACAATGGGGCTGCGTTAGGAGCTGAACGCGGCTTTTTTGCAGGTGTTAGGTTTTTTTTCAGCTCAAACAGCCCCATTGTTTCCTATGGGGGAATTGTGCACGAGCACGTTTTTGAGGCTGGCCGCGTCTGTAAGCAACTCTGGTATCGAGAGTTGAAGCTGCGTTAAATATGCTCTACGCTCCTTTTTTGGAGCCTAACGCAGCCTTTATGTGGACTCTCAATACCAGAGTTATTTTTATGGTGCGGCCAGAAAAAATCCGGCGTTAGCTACGCGGGTCCTTACCGACAAAACTCTAAATCTAGCCGTATGTTTTGTTGGTATTTATTTGCACATAGAAAGAAACTCTAGTCACAACTTGATTTTAAATTAAATATGCGCTCTAAATAAAGGATTAAGTTACTGGGACCTCTCCTCAGCGTGGGAGGTTCCCAGGTGTTTGTATTATTATTGGTAAGGCTTGTGTACTTAAAGGCTAACTGCAGCCATCATTGTATGCCTGATGAAACAGCATTTTGAAGCGCTGAGAAACGCGTAGCAAATTGTAAGGAGGGCAGCAAGCATACCCTACCTTATTGGTTCCTGTTTTTATTATTATTATTTTAATAAACCGTTTTTATTTATCAAATTGGAACCGTGTACTACCTACTGAATACCAATGACTTCCACTGGGAGTATCAAGCTTTGGAGATTTTAGCATTGCTGTGTTCCTCTATCTGGGAGATCAGCTAGCTGGGTTGCTGTATAAACACCCAGTCTGCGTCTAATAGCACTGTCTAAGTGCTCCAAGGAAATGTGAGTACCCTGTATCAGGGGTTCTTTCTGCACTTATACCCTGTTTTCTATTGATACACACAGGCGCCTCTCTTTTTTCTTTATTTTGTTATAGATTACTTGACACTTAGGTGTGAGGAGAGTGCTGTTGTGGTGACTGTTGTCCAGATTCCGGAGGAACGGATTCATTCGACCAAAGTTTGGTCTGATAGTGGAATATCTCATGAGCATTACAATCTGGGAGAGGAATTCAAATGCTTTATTAGAAATCATTTAAACTAATAAAGGGGGGTAGCATTAATATATCCACCTGCCCCCCACAGCATTAATATATCCACCTTCCCCTCTTAGCATGCCAAAACTGTTAGTCCAAGTAACAATTCTAGAAATTCTAGTAGAAAAAATTATTTGTGCCATGCAGCTTAGGAAATAAATTACCTGAACTCACTTCAATAATGACTAGGGACAACTTGGATTTAGTAGCTATAACAGAAACATGGTACAATGATTTGCATGACTGGGACAAAGTCATACCTGGATACAGGTTATTTAAAAAGAACAGAGTAGGAAAGAAATGTGGAGGAGTTGCTCTGTATGTAAATGAAAATATAAAGGTTACTGAAATTATAGGAACAATTGATGAGGTGGAAAGTCTTTGGGTGACTTTGGAAATTGGAGATAAAAATGTGTTTAGAATAGGGGTTGTATATAGGCCTCCATTGCAGGATGAAAAACTGGACAATCTGTTATTAGAAGAAATAACCAAAATGACCATGAAGGGTAAGATTATAGTAATGGGGGACTTTAATTTGCCAGTTATAGACTGGAAGATTCCTTCTGCTAGATCAGCTAGAAGCAGGTATATTCTTGAATTTCTGCTAGGGGAATCACTTAGGCAATTAGAAACCAACTCGTAAGTAAGCTATATTAGATTTAATACTTACAAACAGTGATAGAGTTTCAGATGTGTCTGTAGGTGAGAACTTAGGATCCAGTGATAATCAATCTGTTTTTTTTAGTATTCATGATGCAACCGCACACTGTATTAGACATGTCTGTAAAAGTAAAAGAAAGCGGAAACCAATTTGGTTTTCCAAAGAAGTAGCACATGCTGTAAAGACAAAAAAGATAGCTTATAAAAATTACAGACAAACGTAGTCAGATGATGATATGAAAATATGGAGACTCCAACAAAAAGAAGACTAAGCAGTTTATAAGGAAGGTTAAAGCTCATGCAGAAGAGAAGATAGCACAGTCAGTAAAACATGGGGACAGAACTTTCTTTAGATATATCCATGAAAGAAATAAAAATAAGGTAGGAATAGTAAAATTGAAAAGTTAATGGTAGAATAATAGAAGGAGATAAGCAAATTGAAGACTGTCTCAATGATTACTTCTGATCTTTTTTCACAAAAGATTGTGAAGATAAAATGTCTACATTAAAGTGAAGGTCCATTTTGATGAATTAGTGCCCGGTTTTAAATAAACCTATTAAAAACAAGGGCACTTTAATTCATCAAAATTGACATTTCACTTTTTTCTTCAAAAACTTACCTTTTAATCCTGGCAGCCGCTCCAGCACTTCCTCCGCCCGTTGCAAGCCGTCTTCGTGGGTCCAAAATGACTAATCTGGCTTCCTCCAATCACAGCGTTGCATCAGGCCAAGATTCCCCAGGGGGGGAAGCTGTGATTGGAGGAAGCCTGATTCGTCATTTCTGACGTCTGCAGAGGCTTCCGACAGCCGGGGGAATCGCTGGAGTGGCATTGAGGATTAAAAGGTACGTTTTTGAAGAAAACAGTGAAATGTCAATTTTGATCAATTAAAGTGCCCTTGTTTTTAATAGGTTTATTAAAAACCGGGAACTAATTCATCAAAATGGGCCTTCACTTTAAGGGATGCTACGGAAAATAGAAACAAGCTTAACACTAATCTTTTTACAGAGGATAAGGTGTTGTGAGCATTATCAAAAATAAATGTTAAAAAGTCAGTAGGTCCTGATAATATTCATCCAAGGGTTTTAAAAGAACTTTGATCAGTGCTAACTGTCCCATTAACTGATCCGTTTAATCAGTCACTATTAACAGGAGCTGTTCCAGATGATTGGAGAATAGCAAATGTAATACCTCTTCATAAAAAGGGCAGAAGGGAAGAATCTGGTAACTACAGGCCAGTTAGTTTAACTTCAGTAGTAGGGAAATTAATGGAAAGCCTCTTAAAAGGAAGAATTATAACTTGCATAAAGACAAACATTTTAGAGGACCAAAATCAGCATGGTTTTACTTCAGGGAGATCATGCCAGACTAATCTAATTGACTTCTTTGATTATGTAACAAAAGTATTAGACAAGGGTGGAGCAGTTGATGTAGCATATCTAGATTTCAGCAAAGCATTTGACACCGTCTCACACAACAAACTAATTCACAAAATGTATCTCCTTGGTCTAGACTCAAAAATTGTGAACTGGGTGGAATGCTGGCTTAAGGACAGAAAACAAAGTGTCTTAGTAAATGGAGTACATTCAGCAGAGTGGGCTAGTGGTATTCCTCAGGGGTCAGTTCTGGGGCCTGGTTTGTTTAACATATTTATCTGTGATATCAGCAAAAGGCCACAGGGGAAAGTATGTCTCTTTGCAGATGATACAAACATTTGTAACAGAGTGGATGTTCCGGGGGGGTGATATACAACAATTGGAGGATTTGACAAATATCTGGGATCTAAAGTTTAAAGAGACACCGAACCCACAATTGTTCTTTCGTGATTCAGATAGAGCAGTGATTTTTAACCTTTTTTTTGCCGTGGCACACTTTTTTACATTAAAAAATCCTGTGGCACACCACCATCCCAAAATTTAAAAAAAGTCACACATTGTAGCCTAATACAGCATATATATATACACATACACACAAACACACACATACTGTATGTATTGTGCTGTTATGCCATGCCTCCTACAAACTACCCCTGCACTGGGAGTAAAAAACAAGCAAAGTTTAAAAAATATGTCACACTGTTGTCAGTCTGCCGTGGCACACCTGAGGATCTCTCACGGCACACTAGTGTGCCACGGCACACTGGTTGAAAAACACTGAGATAGAGCATAAAATTTTAAGCAACTATCTAATTTACTCCTATTATCAAATTTTATTCATTCTCTTGGTATCTTTATTTAAAATGCAAGAATGTAAGCTTAGATGCCAGCCCATTTTTGGTGAATAACCTGATAACCTGGGTTGTCCTTGCTGATTGGTGGATACATTCATCCACCAATAAAAAAGTGCTGTCCAGAGTTCTGAACCAAGAAAAAAATTAGATGCCTTCTTTTTCAAATAAAGATAGCAAGAGAACGAAGAAAAAATGATAATATAAGTAAATTAGAAAGTTGCTTAAAATTGCATGCTCTATCTGAATCACGAAAGAAAATATTTGGGTTCAGTGTCCCTTTAACACAGCAAAGTGTAAAATTATGCATTTAGGGATGAAAAATCAAAATGTTAACCCCTTAATGACCAGCACTGTACTCTGTACGACGCTGGTCGTTATGCCCTTAAGGATCAGCGAAGTACCCTGTACGTCTCTGCTGCGATCTCGCTCAAAATTGTGAGATTGCGTTTTTTTCT
>NC_069505.1:600304156-600344156 GCF_027579735.1 Bombina bombina | reverse complement strand
GCTTCGTAAGAAGCATTTCAAGGTCCTGGAGAGGCCTAGCCAGTCTCCAGATCTCAACCCCATAGAAAACCTTTGGAGGGAGTTGAAAGTCCGTGTTGCCCAGCGACAGCCCCAAAACATCACTGCTCTAGAGGAGATCTGCATGCAGGAATGGGCCAACATACCAGCAACAGTGTGTGACAACCTTGTGAAGACTTACAGAAAATGTTTGACCTCTGTCATTGCCAACAAAGGATATATAGCAAAGTATTGAGATTAACTTTTTATATTGACCAAATACTTTTTTTCCACCATAATATGCAAATAAATTCTTTCCAATTCAGACAATGTGATTGTCTGGATTTGTTTCCACATTTTGTCTCTCATAGTTGAGGTATACCTATGATGAAAATTACAGGCCTCTCTCAGCTTCTTAAGTTGGAGAACTTGCACAGTTGGTGGCTGACTAAATACTTTTTTGCCCCACTGTATACATACACACACAGATATACACACATACACACACATATACATTAGGGTGACCAGACGTCCCCGATTTTAGGGGACAGTTCCCGGATTGAGGAGACTGTCCCCGGAAAAATGATGTCCCTGGAAATGTCCCCGGCTCCTGTTGAACTGCAGCCAAGTGCTGGGAGGAAGTGATCGTCCTGATAACGTCACTTTGTCTCAGCGTATGGCAGGCAGCGCACAGGTCAGGAGGGAAGAGCTTGTGTGTGTGTGTATATGTATGCTTGTGCATGTGTGTATATGTATACTTTGTGTGTGTGTGTATATGTATGTTTGTATGTGCATGTGTGTATGTACATGTGTGTATGTAGGCTTGTGTGTATATATGTATGCTTGTGTTTGTGTAAATATGTATGTATGTGTGTATATGTATGCTTGTGTGTGTGTGTGTATATATATATATATATATATATATGTATGCTTGTGTGTATATGCTTGTGTGTATGTGCTTGTGTATATGTATGCTTGTGTGTGTATATGTGCATGTGTGTATATGTATGCGTGTGTGTGTGTAAATGTATGCTTTTGTGTATATGTATGCGTGTGTAAATATGTATGTGTGTGTGTGTGTGTGTATATGTATGCGTGTGTGTGTATGTGCATGTGTGTATATGTATGCTTGTGTGTATATATGTATGCTTGTGTGTGTGCATGTGTGTATGTATGCTTGTGTGTGTGTGTGTGTATATGTATGCGTGTGTTTGTAAATATGTATGTGTGTATGTGTGTGTGTGTGTATATGTATGCTTGTGTGTGTGTATGTGCATGTGTGTATATGTATGCTTGTGTGTGTGTGTGTGTGCGCGAGTGTGTATATTGTGATGAGAGCAGGATGTGATGTCACTAGTTTGGGGGCGGGGCTTAGGTCCGGTAGTCTGTGTCGCAGTGAGTTAGTACAATCAACCTGAATAGATGTATGTTTCTGTGCTCTGTAATAAAATAGAGTTGTACTATCATTGCTGTGTCCTGCATATGTCCTGCATCTCATGACATGGTGTCAGAAGTTCTGGAATGCGCTTCTGTTCCTGATCGATGACAATGTCAAAGTTTACCCCACCTGAGCCTTTTGACTTCTCTCAGCCTGCAGCTTGGCCCACATGGCGTCAGCGGTTTCAGCGCTTCAGGATTGCTTCCAAACTGAACAAGGAGAGTGGTGAAGTACAAGTTAATTCTCTTTTATACTCTATGGGGTAAGATGTGGAGCCAGTGTTCAATGCTTTTACTTTTCAAGAAGGGGAAGAATTTAACCTTGATATAGTTATGGATAAACTCAGTGCCCACTTTGTGCCCAAAAGAAATGTGATTCATGAGAGAGCTTGTTTTCACAAACGTAATCAGCGTGTGGGAGAATCTGTGGAGTCATTTGTGCGCAGCCTGTATGAACTAGCTGAATTCTGTGAGTTTGGTGTTGCTAAAGAAGAGCAAATCAGAGACAGAATAGTTATTGGAATTGCAGATGCTGAAGTCTCACTGAAGCTGCAGTTAGAGCCTGATTTAACATTAGATGGGGCTATTAGGATGGCCCGCCAGAGTGAACTGGTGAAAAAGCAAAGTGCTGATCTGAGGTCTGAGAGTATTGTGGATGAAGTGCAACAGTCCAGGAAAACTGCTAGTGAAAGGCACAGTGTGAGCGGTAGATCTAAAATAATGGACAGGCCTAGAAGTGGATGGGCGCAGCATGCCCGATGCACACTGTGCTACCGTGCCCATGATCAGAGTGTTATATGCCCGGCCAGAGATAAAAGATGCAGAAAATGTAACAGAATTCGCCATTTTGAAGTGGTGTGTAAAACTGAATACATTAAGGAGATGCAGGTGGACAGTGACCAGGAGGGTCAGGAAGTGTCTTTTGTGGGGTCTGTTGTGGAACGGCCAAGCTCAGAAGAAGATTGGAAAGTTACTTTTACTGTAATGGGAGCCAAAGTTGATTTTAAGATTGACACAGACAGGAGCAGATATCAATGTAATGTCTTTTGCTGCATTTATGAAACTGCCTTGACAGCCCCAGCTGGTGAAGGTTACTACAAATGTCCATAGTCCCGGTGGCCGCATTGATTGTGCGGGGAAATTTCTTGCCAGCTGTGAGTACAAGCAAAGAAAATTCACCATGTGGGTGCATGTGATTCGAGGCCAGTGTGTTAGCAATTTATTGAGCAGAAAAGCAGCCTGTGATTTGGGCCTCGTGGCCAGAGTAAATGAGATCTCCGAAGATATGTTTGGCGAATCGGGCCTACTGAATTGCAAGCCAGTTCGTATAGCACTTAAAAGTGACGCAGTCCACTATCCTTACACTATACCCTTATGGAAGGTGCTGTCCCAGCTGACAAAGCCCAACATATTCTGAAATGGGAACGGAAGTTAGACTTCACGAAACCCCTCACAGAGTGGCAACGTACGCTCTTATTGACGAAGAAAACCCTCCATTGTATTACCATCCTTGAAACCTACATTAAGGTACTCACGCATTGGTACTACGTCCCAGCTAGACTCGCGAAAATCTTCCCTGGAGCCTCCCCCACCTGTTGGAGAGACTGCTCACATGTAGGGGACATGATCCACATTTGGTGGAGCTGCCCCAGACTCAAACCTATCTGGAACAAATGTTTTTCTACACTAGCCAGCTTAGGTATCAGCCTACCCAGAACACCCGAGACGGCCCTATTCCATTTAGGCACATGTAAACTACCCAAACATTATGGTTCGCTTAGTATTTACCTCCTGTCGGCTGTTAAACTTAATATAGCGAGATTTTGGAAAAGATCCCTCCCCCCAGCCTGGTCGGATATTATATCCACTATGGCCTACATATACTCCATGGAGAAGAGCATTTATTATGCCTCTGGTAGGACTGATTTCTTTGAGCTGGTATGGTCCGATTGGAAAAATAGGTTTGACACTCTCTGGCTCCCCAGCTTCGACACCTAGGCGAAAGTACATCCCCAACCACATCGGCAGAAGGCCTGGCCTTACCCTTGTATATCTGAACTGGCTCTTTTCATGACCCTTCCCCTCCCCCTAAAGTCACCTTAACATATTCCCCTCCCTTTTCCCCCTACCTCCCCCCCCCCTCCACCCCCCCTCTCGACGTTACCCTACGTCCTTTTGGAATGCTGACACCCCTTTAATAGGTATTAACGTCATGACTGTATTGCTTACGTTTTATGTCCTGATGTATTTGCATTTGATGTACGATTGTCTCGTACAGTTGTTGTATCTATCACTTTTTTATTACAAAAAACTAATAAAAATTACAAATAAAAAAAAAAAAAAAAAAAAGTGACGCAGTCCCATACAGTATTTCTACTCCCCGTAGAATTCCGTTCCCGCTCATGCCTCAACTGGAGAAAGAGCTTATGCACATGAAGTCTATGGGGGTTATTGAAGAGGTTGTTGAAGCAACTGACTGGTGTGCCCCCATTGTTCCGGTTGCAAAGAAAAATGGAAAGGTGCGCATCTGTGTGGACCTGAAAAGGTTGAATGAGGCATTGAAGAGAGAGAGATTTGTGCTGCTGACATTAGAAGACATAGCTCCAAAGTTGGCTGGGGCGAAGTTCTTTTCTACGTTAGACGCTTCTAGGGGCTTTTGGCAGATCCCCCTGGATCCAAAGTGCCGCAAACTGACTACCTTTATCACACCGGTAGGTCGGTTTTGCTTCTGCAGACTCCCCTTCGGGATATCCTCTGCTCCAGAAATTTTTCAAAGGGAAATGAGTTCTCTCCTAAGTGACCACGTGGGCACGGCAGTCGTCATGGACGACATTCTGGTGTATGGGTCTACAGCGGCTATCAAAGAGTCTGGGCTGAAGTTAAATAAAGAGAAATGCCATTTCAGGAAAACTGAATTATGTTACTTTGGGCATATCATCAATGGGGATGGCATCAAGCCAGACCCCGAGAAAATTTGTGCTATTGAACAGATGAAAAGTCCTTCTGATGTACATGAGCTGAGACAGATATTGGGCCTTGTAAATTATGTGGGCAAGTTTCTTCCAGATTTATCAACAGTTCTACACCCTATCACAGAGTTGCTAAAGAAAGACGTTGCCTGGGTCTGGGGACCTTCACAAGAAAAAGCTTTTATGCAGGCCAAGTCCCTGCTGGGGTCTGCCCCAGTGCTGGGGTTCTACGACCCTTCCAAAAAGACTGTGGTTAGTGCTGATGCAAGCAGTTATGGGTTGGGGGCTGCTCTCCTGCAGTTAAATGAAAATAAACTACAGCCCATCGCCTATTGTTCCTGCACACTGACGGCTGCGGAGTCAAAATACGCTCAAATTGAGAAAGAGTGCCTGGCTGCAGTTTGGGCCTGTGAGTGCTTTCAGCGTTATCTAGTGGGTTTGGAGAAATTTAGTCTGGAGACTGACCACAAACCGCTAGTCCCTCTAATCAACTCTTATGATATCGACAAAACTAGTGATGCACCGAAATGGAAATTCTGGACCGAAACCGAATCCGAAAATCCGGGATGCACTTGGCCGAAAACCGAAACTGATACCGAAAATGTATTTTTTCAAATTATTTTCAAATTTATTTTTTTTAGTGTTTTTTTTTTTTTGCATAATTAGAGCCAAGAAAAAAATAAAAAAACAGGCAAAAAAGAATACCATTTTCGGCCAAAATGTTTCTGTGACCAAAATTTTGGTGCATCCCTACTTAAAACAATTATAAATATCAATATACTGTATAATTCTTCATTTAGTTCTATGTAACATAATCATATTTAACAGGGTTTTTTTTTTTTTACCAATTATAGTCCTAGAAAACTCATTATATGCAGAACAGTAAGTAAAGTAATAAACTTAAACAGCAGCTCTAGGCTAGCATCAAATTTGAAACATGCTACAAAATAATTTTACCGAAAATAACAGGCAAAAAAAACGAAAACCGAAATAGCCAAAAATGCCATTTTCGGCCGAAACTTTCTGTGGCCGAAATTTCGGTGTATCCCTAGACAAAACACCCTTAAGATGCCAGAGACTTTTAATGAGACTGCTCAGGTTCAATGTTCAGGCAGTGCATGTGCCGGGGAAACAACTGGTTGTGGCGGATACACTATCCAGGCTCCCGCTGGCTGCTGCTGAAGAATCCTCCACTGAATCTGATGTGAAAGTGTATGTTGATTCAGTTCTGGCCTCTAAGTCCATTTCTTCAAGGAAACTGGAGGAGATAAAGAAAGAGACATATTTGGACACAGATCTGCAAGAGGTTATAAAGTTCATAAAAGAAGGCTGACCCGAGAGCCGGGCAGCCAGGATGTCTTTAAGTTCTTACCAGCCAGAGAGGTCGCAGCTCACGGAGCTGGAGGGGTTGGTGCTGTTCCAAGACCGCATCGTAATTCCTGTCAGCATGAGGAAGGAGATGTTGAACAGGATTCACGATGGCCACTTAGGCATTACAAAGTGCAGAGAAAGGGCACCTACAGCTGTGTGGTGGCCTGGGATCAGCTCCGACATTGCAAATCACGTGTCTAAATGTGCCTTTTGCCGGGAACGCCGGCCTACTCAGAGAAGGGAGTCCTTGATTTCTACTCCGCTGCCTGCGGGGCCGTGGCAGAAAATAGCTGCTGATTTGTGTGAACTGCACGGGAAAAAGTTCCTTGTTGTGATCGACTACTATTCCAGGTATTTGGAAATTGCACCTCTGAATGATATCACAAGTCAAGCCGTTATCATTCGTCTGAAGAGCTTGTTCGCCCGGTGGGGCATTCCAATGGAGCTGGTGAGTGATAATGGTATGCAGTTCGCTTCTACAGAGTTCAGTGCTTTCAGCAGGGAATATGACTTTGTACATTCCACGTCAAGTCCACATTATCCGCAGGCCAACGGAATGTCTGAAAGGGCAGTTCAAACAACAAAATTCATTCTAAAGCAATCTGAGCCGTACCTAGCCCTCTTGTCATACAGGGCGACGCCCATTCAAGCCACCGGATTTAGCCCGGCACAGCTGATGCTAGGACGCCAGATTCGCACCACTTTACCCTCAGTGGGTGTCTTCAAGCCGCCTGGCCCCGTTCCTCGGGACGAAGTCCTTAGGAGGGATGAAGAGGCCAAAAAGGGTTATCGTTTCTTCTACGACAGGAGACATTCTGTCAGGCCCTTACAGGAACTGAATGCGGGGCAAAGTGTCAGAATTAAACTGGATGATGAGAAGAAATGGAAGACGCCTGCTACGGTAATTGGACGCTCTCCAGAACCAAGGTCTTATACAGTCCTTACTGATGGAGGGACGGTTACACGCCGTAACCGAAGTCATCTTCAGCCTGTACCTGAGAGTCTGGAACCGGATGCCTCAGTAACACCGCCGGTGGGATCCCCTGTTCTAAGAGAGGTGCATTCCCCTCAGCAAGATCACAGCGGGGATATATCTTTGCCTCCAGCGGACTCTTATTCACCATCTTCTGTATCAGAGGACAGTTCATGCAAAGTTACATCAAGCGGAAGAGTTGTGAAACTTCCGGCCCGATATAGGGACTGACTTTAGCTAGAACAGTGACCAGAAGTATGGGCATAATAATCCTATGGTCACTGTGGACTAGGGTAGTCTACCCCGATGTCCAAGTCAGGATGTAATTTATGTGTTTATATTTTCTGAACCTATTTGTTTATATATTGTTCAAAAAAAATGTTGTTGTATACTCTGTTCATATACCTTGTTATTTGTTACATTCAAATGTATGCTTCGCCTTTGAAAAAGGGGAAGATGTGATGAGAGCAGGATGTGATGTCACTAGTTTGGGGGCGGGGCTTAGGTCCGGTAGTCTGTGTCGCATTGAGTTAGTACAATCAACCTGAATAGATGTATGTTTCTGTGCTCTGTAATAAAATAGAGTTGTATCATCATTGCTGTGTCCTGCATATGTCCTGCATCTCATGACATATATGTATGCTTGTGTATATATGCTTGTGTGTGTGCATGTGTGTATGTATGCATGCTTGTGTGTATGTGCATGTGTAAATGTATGTGTGTGTGTATATGTGCATGTATAAATGTATGCTTGTGTGTGTGTTTGCATGTGTGTAAATGTATGTGTGTAAATGTATGCGTGTATGCTTGTGTGTGTGTATATATGTATGCTTGTGTGTGTGTGTGTGTGAGAAAATGTGAGAAATAACGTGTATATATATATATATCATACAATCACCCCATAAACCCATACCAAATACACTGCATATATAATTTGAGGAAAATATGCTACTAACATATTTTTTTACCATTTGCCAATAAAAAAAATGTCCCCGGATTTAATTTTAAAAATCTGGTAACCTTAATATACATACATACACACACACATACATACACACACACACATATATACACACACACACTTACACATACATACACTGTACATATACATACATACACACACACATAAACACACACACATATACATACACACACATACATACACTGTACATATACATACATACACACACATATACACACACATACATACACACACTTACACATACATACACATACACTGTACATATACATACATACACACATACATACACACACTTACACATACATACACTGTACATATACATACATACATACACACACACATACATACATACACACATACATACATACACTGTACATATACATACATACACACACACTTACACATACATACACATACACTGTACATATACATACATACATACACACACACATATACAAACACATACATACACACACTTACACATACATACACATACACTGTACATATACATAAACACACACACACATAAATACACACATAAACACACACACATATACACACACATAAACATACAGACACATATACACACACACACACAAAAGACCCATCTAGTAAGTCTATATTTTATTTTCTAAATTTTAAGTTTTATTCTTAATACAGCATAATGCATATGTCTGTTCCGTGTATCAACCACCCTTTATGTGATGAGGACATAAATGATTCTGGAACATATCACCCTTTACATTATAATGATGAACTTTTGCACTAGATTTATTTTTCTGTAAGAAAAGCCAGCATATTTATGTAAAATACAGGTAGATAGAAAGACAAGGTTTGACTGACTTGAAAGCTTCTTCAGGGTTAGTGAATCCAGAACATAAGTAAGTTATATACAGACAGATTCATATAAAGCAACTCATTTGCTTTTCTAGGCTGCTGAAAGAAAATAGCATCTGAAAATAATAACACTAATAATATTAAAACACTAATATTAATAATGAGACACAAATAACTTTTTCCCCTTTTTTATCTATTGATTTTTGTGGATTTCCTGATGTAATACAGATACTAGTAATAATAATAATTAATAAAATAATATAATAATAGACACACATTGTATTTTTTCCTTTTATATATATATATATATAATGTTTTTTTGTGATTTCCTGGTGTAATATAGATTAGGAATTAGATATAAATTTAATAAAAAAACAGAGCATTAAAAACTCTGATATATACTAAAGCAATTTTGTTTCCAGTTAAAAATATTTATTAGGTAACATGGAGGTTGTTATTTGCTGATATACCCCAAAGTAGTCTAGCTGCAGACTGGAGCTCCAATCTAGACAGGAAACATGTGACCTCCACTGACTCTAGACAGGAAACATGTGACCTACACTCAAAGCTTTTTTTTTTTTTTAAATCAACTTTAATGTAACAAACGATCTATAGACAATCATTCTGAAAACGAAACATTTTGCAGCTTTCTTGTTCTTCTTAATGTGCACTCACAGTGCTTTATGCTGATTGTCATTGATAAGGTAACTACTGTGAGTGCACATTAAGAAGAACAAGAAAGCTGCAAAATGTTTCGTTTTCAGAATGATTGTCTATAGGTTGTTTGTCACATGTTTTCTGTCTAGCGTGGAGCTCTTCTCGATATACTAGCTGACATCTGTATTTTTTATAATTATTTGTTTTTAGCTATTAAATCGGTTATCTTTGCTGATTTCCCATTATAAAACCTCATTTGCATTGAATTATACTGGACAGGACTAAAAAACGACTGCCCTTACTGCATTTTAATTTGCCAATAATAAAGATGGCGGAGAGACGCTTAGCGTGTAAATAACGTGATATCACTGAAATCCCGTGTAGTTTTGAAGAGCTGTAAGTTTAGTGTGTAGGGACATTAGTTATTTCTGTGCCCTGGGGCCTGGTGCTTATGGCCATGTGAGTGCCCGGCGGAACACGTGTAATGTACCGGGGGTGGAGCCAGGAGGGCAATACGGGGAGCTCACAGTAGCAGGTAATGGGGTTGTGCTTTTCTGTAAATTGCTACCTGTGGCTTTAACTTCTTACAGAGTATATATGAGGGGGGCACTGTCTTTATAAAGTATAGAGGAGGGGGCACTGTCTATATAAAGTATAGAGGAGGGGGCACTGTCTATATAAAATATAGAGGAGGGGGCACTGTCTATATAAAATATAGAGGAGGGGGGGCACTGTCTATATAAAGTATAGAGGGGGGCACTGTCTTTATAAAGTATAGAGGAGGGGGGGCACTGTCTATATAAAGTATAGAGGAGGGGGAACTGCCTTTATAAAGTATAGAGGAGGGGGAACTGCCTTTATAAAGTATAGAGGAGGGGGGGGGGGCACTGTCTTTATAAAGTATAGAGGGGGGGGGGGGGCACTGTCTTTATAAAGTATAGAGGGGGGGGGCACTGTCTATATAAAGTATAGAGGAGGGGGGGCACTGTCTTTATTAAGTATAGAGGAGGGGGCACTGTCATAAATTATAGAGGGGGGGGGGGGCACTGTTTATATAAAGTATAGAGGAGGGGGGCACTGTCTTTATATAGACAGTGCCCCCCTCCTCTATACTTTATAAAGACAGTGCCCCCCTCCTCTATACTTTATTTAGACAGTGCCCCCCCTCCTCTATACTTTATAAAGACAGTGTCCCCTCCTCTATACTTTATAAAGACAGTGCCCCCCTCTAAACTTTATAAAGGCAGTGCCCCCCTCCTCTATACTTTATAAAGACAGTGCCCCCTCCTCTATACTTTATAAAGACAGTGCCCACTCCTCTATACTTTATAAAGACAGTGCCCCCCCTCCTCTATACTTTATAAAGACAGTGCCCCCCTCCTCTATACTTTATATAGACAGTGCCCCCTCCTCTATACTTTATATAGACAGTGCCCCCTCCTCTATACTTTATATAAAGTATAGAGGAGGGGGGGCATTGTCTATATAAAGTATAGAGGAGGGGGGGGGCACTGTCTATATAAAGTATAGAGGAGGGGGCACTGTCTATATAAAGTATAGAGGAGGGGGCACTGTCTATATAAAATATAGAGGAGGGGGGGCACTGTCTATATAGACAGTGCCCCCTCCTCTATACTTTATAAAGACAGTGCCCCCCTCCTCTATACTTTATAAAGACAGTGCCCCCCTCCTCTATACTTTATATAGACAGTGCCCCCTCCTCTATACTTTATAAAGACAGTGCCCCCCTCCTCTATACTTTATATAGACAGTGCCCCCTCCTCTATACTTTATATAGACAGTGCCCCCTCCTCTATACTTTATATAGACAGTGCCCCCTCCTCTATACTTTATAAAGACAGTCCCCCTCCTCTATACTTTATAAAGACAGTGCCCCCCTCTATACTTTATAAAGGCAGTGCCCCCCCCTCCTCTATACTTTATAAAGACAGTGCCCCCTCCTCTATACTTTATAAAGACAGTGCCCCCCCTCCTCTATACTTTATATAGACAGTGCCCCCCCTCCTCTATACTTTATATAGACAGTGCCCCCCTCCTCTATACTTTATATAGACAGTGCCCCCTCCTCTATACTTTATATAGACAGTGCCCCCTCCTCTATACTTTATATAGACAGTGCCCCCCTCCTCTATACTTTATATAGACAGTGCTCCCTCCTCTATACTTTATATAGACAGTGCCCCCCCTCCTCTATACTTTATATAGACAGTGCCCCCTCCTTTATACTTTATAAAGACAGTGCCCCCCTCCTCTATACTTTATAAAGACAGTGCCCCCCTCCTCTATACTTTATATAGACAGTGCCCCCCTCCTCTATACTTTATATAGACAGTGCCCCCCTCCTCTATACTTTATATAGACAGTGCTCCCTCCTCTATACTTTATAAAGACAGTGCCCCCTCCTCTATACTTTATAAAGACAATGCCCCCCTCCTCTATACTTTATAAAGACAGTGCCCCCTCCTTTATACTTTATAAAGACAGTGCTCCCCTCCTCTATACTTTATATAGACAGTGCTCCCTCCTCTATACTTTATATAGACAGTGCCCCCCTCCTCTATACTTTATAAAGACAGTGCCCCCTCCTCTATACTTTATAAAGACAGTGCCCCCCTCCTCTATACTTTATATAGACAGTGCCCCCCTCCTCTATACTTTATATAGACAGTGCCCCCTCCTCTTTACTTTATATAGACAGTGCCCCCTCCTTTATACTTTATAAAGACAGTGCCCCCCTCCTCTATACTTTATATAGACAGTGACCCCTCCTCTATACTTTATATAGACAGTGCCCCCCTCCTCTATACTTTATAAAGACAGTGCCCCCCTCCTCTATACTTTATAAAGTATAGAGGAGGGGGGGCACTGTCTATATAAAGTATAGAGGAGGGCGGCACTGTCTTTATAAAGTATAGAGGAGGGGGGCACTGTCTTTATAAAGTATAGAGGAGGGGGGCACTGTCTTTATAAAGTATAGAGGAGGGGGGCACTGTCTTTATAAAGTATAGAGGAGGGGGGCACTGTCTATATAAAGTATAGAGGAGGGGGGCACTGTCTTTATAAAGTATAGAGGAGGGGGGCACTGTCTTTATAAAGTATAGAGGAGGGGGGCACTGTCTTTATAAAGTATAGAGGAGGGGGGCACTGTCTTTATAAAGTATAGAGGAAGGGGGGCACTGTCTATATAAAGTATAGAGGAGGGGGGCACTGTCTTTATAAAGTATAGAGGAGGGGGGCACTGTCTTTATAAAGTATAGAGGAGGGGGGGCACTGTCTTTATAAAGTATAGAGGAGGGGGGCACTGTCTTTATAAAGTATAGAGGAGGGGGGCACTGTCTTTATAAAGTATAGAGGAGGGGGGCACTGTCTATATAAAGTATAGAGGAGGGGGGGCACTGTCTATATAAAGTATAGAGGAGGGGGGGCACTGTCTATATAAAGTATAGAGGAGGGGGGGCACTGTCTATATAAAGTATAGAGGAGGGGGGGCACTGTCTATATAAAGTATAGTGGAGGGGGGGCACTGTCTTTATAAAGTATAGAGGAGGGGGGGCACTGTCTTTATAAAGTATAGAGGAGGGGGGCACTGCCTTTATAAAGTATAGAGGAGGGGGGCACTGTCTTTATAAAGTATAGAGGAGGGGGCACTGTCTATATAAAGTATAGAGGAGGGGGCACTGTCTATATAAAGTATAGAGGAGGGGGCACTGTCTTTATAAAGTATAGAGGAGGGGGGCACTGTCTTTATAAAGTATAGAGGAGGGGGGCACTGTCTTTATAAAGTATAGAGGAGGAGGGGGGCACTGTCTTTATAGAGGAGGAGGGGGGCACTGTCTTTATAAAGTATAGAGGAGGAGGGGGCACTGTCTTTATAAAGTATAGAGGAGGAGGGGGCACTGTCTATATAAAGTATAGAGGAGGGGGGCACTGTCTATATAAAGTATAGAGGAGGGGGGCACTGTCTATATAAAGTATAGAGGAGGGGGGCACTGTCTTTATAAAGTATAGAGGAGGAGGGGGCACTGTCTTTATAAAGTATAGAGGAGGAGGGGGCACTGTCTATATAAAGTATAGAGGAGGGGGGCACTGTCTATATAAAGTATAGAGGAGGGGGGCACTGTCTATATAAAGTATAGAGGAGGGGGGCACTGTCTTTATAAAGTATAGAGGAGGGGGGCACTGTCTTTATAAAGTATAGAGGAGGGGGGCACTGTCTTTATAAAGTATAGAGGAGGGGGGCACTGTCTTTATAAAGTATAGAGGAGGGGGGCACTGTCTTTATAAAGTATAGAGGAGGGGGGCACTGTCTTTATAAAGTATAGAGGAGGGGGGCACTGTCTTTATAAAGTATAGAGGAGGGGGGGCACTGTCTATATAAAGTATAGAGGAGGGGGGGCACTGTCTATATAAAGTATAGAGGAGGGGGGGCACTGTCTATATAAAGTATAGAGGAGGGGGGGCACTGTCTATATAAAGTATAGAGGAGGGGGGGCACTGTCTATATAATGTATAGAGGAGGGGGGGCACTGTCTATATAAAGTATAGAGGAGGGGGGGCACTGTCTATATAAAGTATAGAGGAGGGGGGGCACTGTCTATATAAAGTATAGAGGAGGGGGGGCACTGTCTATATAAAGTATAGAGGAGGGGGGGGCACTGTCTATATAAAGTATAGAGGAGGGGGGGCACTGTCTATATAAAGTATAGAGGAGGGGGGGCACTGTCTATATAAAGTATAGAGGAGGGGGGGCACTGTCTATATAAAGTATAGAGGAGGGGGGGCACTGTCTATATAAAGTATAGAGGAGGGGGGGCACTGTCTATATAAAGTATAGAGGAGGGGGGGCACTGTCTTTATAAAGTATAGAGGAGGGGGGGCACTGTCTTTATAAAGTATAGAGGAGGGGGGGGCACTGTCTTTATAAAGTATAGAGGAGGGGGGCACTGTCTTTATAAAGTATAGAGGAGGGGGGGCACTGTCTTTATAAAGTATAGAGGAGGGGTGGCACTGTCTTTATAAAGTATAGAGGAGGGGGGCACTGCCTTTATAAAGTATAGAGGAGGGGGGCACTGTCTTTATAAAGTATAGAGGAGGGGGCACTGTCTATATAAAGTATAGAGGAGGGGGCACTGTCTATATAAAGTATAGAGGAGGGGGCACTGTCTTTATAAAGTATAGAGGAGGGGGGCACTGTCTTTATAAAGTATAGAGGAGGAGGGGGGCACTGTCTTTATAGAGGAGGAGGGGGGCACTGTCTTTATAAAGTATAGAGGAGGAGGGGGCACTGTCTTTATAAAGTATAGAGGAGGAGGGGGCACTGTCTATATAAAGTATAGAGGAGGGGGGGCACTGTCTATATAAAGTATAAAGGAGGGGGGGCACTGTCTATATAAAGTATAGAGGAGGGGGGCACTGTCTATATAAAGTATAGAGGAGGGGGGCACTGTCTATATAAAGTATAGAGGAGGGGGGCACTGTCTATATAAAGTATAGAGGAGGGGGCACTGTCTTTATAAAGTATAGAGGAGGGGGCACTGTCTTTATAAAGTATAGAGGAGGGGTGGCACTGTCTTTATAAAGTATAGAGGAGGGGGGGCACTGTCTTTATAAAGTATAGAGGAGGGGGGGGCACTGTCTTTATAAAGTATAGAGGAGGGGGGGGGGGCACTGTCTTTATAAAGTATAGAGGAGGGGGCACTGTCTATATAAAGTATAGAGGAGGGGGGGCACTGTCTATATAAAGTATAGAGGAGGGGGGCACTGTCTTTATAAAGTATTAAAGTGATGGTAAACTCAACCCGTTTTAAAATCTGATGCAGAATGTTTAGTGATATTTTAGAGGGAGTTTAATTCATCAGTTGTAATGAAGTTGCGCTATAACTTACTTTTTAATATAGATATGAAATTCTACGGAATTTGGCGGCGCTATACAAATAAATAATAATAATAATATTCCCCGCACTCTGCCGCCCACTTCAAAGTCAATATTTCTGTGAACTAACAGTTTGATTTGGCACTGTTGTCGTAGCTAGAGCTGATTGGACAACAATTCAAACAGAAAAAATTACTGATAAAGTGGGTGTCGGAGCGCGGGGAATTTGAATTTCATATTTATATTAAAAGGTAAGTTATAAGGCAACTTCATTACAACTGATTAATGAAACTCCATCTGAAATATCACTAACTTTCCGGATCTAATTTTAAAAAGCGGAGTTTACCATCACTTTAAGTATGTTTTTCTTACTGCCTGTGCCGTGGCTAATTATGGGTTAATATAAATGTGCTACTTATAACTGTAAATTACTTTATTGTTTAGCGTTCAGGATCTTAAAGGATCTATTCCAGCCTCTCAATTTTAATTACAGGAAAAGCAGGCTAAATTAAATAATGACAGTACATATTAACGTCCCAGTGTTCTCCACATACATTTTTGCCAGCCGGGTGGCATTTTCAGTTATCCAAAGCACAAATTAATTGCATAATTTAACAAATGTGTTTAATGATAATTTGTGCAATACAAATGGGAACATGTTTAATATTAGCTAACGTTAGCTTAATATTGGCTAAAATTTTAGCCGGGTGGTCATTAAAATGAGCCGTATGGTGCACCCGCTAATAAGGTCCTGAGGAGAACACCGCTTTCTATTACTTTGCATTCGGTAACCTTTTTACAGGAATTACACTTTGAATCTAATGTACATTTTATTTTACAGTGTTTTTTTATATTAATGGAGCATTATATCTACGTCCTGTATAGGTCTGTCTGTAGAAAGGAAGGAGATCTATTGCTAGAGTGTGTGACTAATAGTTCTATATTAAGCATGAAGAATACAGAGAATATCTTGACCTCAGAAAACAATATGGCGACTCCATGGGTAAGTGTGATACTCACGGTAATGTCGCTAATTTCCTGTCTGCTCCAGCGTTACACAAATTACAATAAAAATAGTTTTACATTTTAAAGTTTTTTTTTTCTCAAATGAAATATTTTGGAAAATTGAAGACGATTGAAGAAAGTTTTGAGCAGTGGGAATGTTTTGTGTCAATGAAAAGTGATGTTGTAAATAGTATACCATACATCAGGGCTCGAAAAACACTGGATGCTAGGTTGCTACAAGGTTTGCTTTCCCCTGCTCACCGTGCCCCTCATGTCCCAGCTTGGAGCACATTTAGTGAGACCCCCATCTTGCACTGCCAGCTGAAAATGCCAGTATGTTCTGTAAACAACAGTCGCATGACTGTTTATGGAGGTTAAACACATAGAAGTGTAGGGTCAACAGTCTACACCGTTGTCATCTTAAATTCTTACTTTAAATTAGGCTGCAAATAGCTTCCTGCACCCTTTTCTGTATCATGCAGCAGGAACAGTAAAAAAGTTATTTTAAAATTAATAGTGTTTTTGGTCACTTTGAAAAGGCTGACAAACTCCGCCCACTGATGACATAACAATCTGGGCTACATCTATGGCTTCTGCTGAATAGCATTTACAATCTGTTGAATCAAACTAGTGAGCCCTTTGTGATTGGACACCATATGCAGCCCAGATTGTGATGTTATCTGTGGGCGGAGCTTTGCAGCCATTTCAAAGTGACAAAAAACAATATTAATTTGAAAATAACTTTTTCTCTTGTTAAGTGTATCCAGTCCACGGATCATCCATTACTTGTGGGATATTCTCCTTCCCAACAGGAAGTTGCAAGAGGATCACCCACAGCAGAGTTGCTATATAGCTCCTCCCCTCACTGCCATATCCAGTCATTCTCTTGCAACTCTCAACAAAGATGGACGTAGTAAGAGGAGAGTGGTGTATTATAGTTAGTTTTTTTAACTTCAATCAAAAGTTTGTTATTTTTAAATGGTACCGGAGTGTACTGTTTTATCAAAGGCAGCATTAGAAGAAGAATCTGCCTGTGATTTCTATGATCTTAGCAGAAGTAACTAAGATCCATTGCCGTTCTCACATATTCTGAGGAGTGAGGTAACTTCAGAGGGGGAATGGCGTGCAGGTTTTCCTGCAATAAGGTATGTGCAGTTAACATATTTCTAGGGATGGAATTTGCTAGAAAAATGCTTCTGATACCGGATTAATGTAAGTTAAGCCTAAATGCAGTGATTTAATAGCGACTGGTATCAGGCTTATTAACAGAGATACATACTCTTATAAAAGTGTAATATAAAATGTTTGCTGGCATGTTAATCGTTTTTATATATGTTTGGTGACAAAACTTATTGGGGCCTAGTTTTTTCTCCACATGGCTGGCTTGATTTTTGCCTAGAAACAGTTTCCTGAGGCTTTCCACTGTTGTAATATGAGTGGGAGGGGCCTATTTTAGTGCTTTTCTGCGCAGCTAAAATTCAGACAGACACTCAGCTTCCTTCTGCATGATACAGGACATCTCTGAAGGGCTCAAAAGGCTTCAAAAGTTGTGTTTGAGGAGGGTAACAACCACAGTAGACCTGTGGCAGTTGTTGTGACTGTGTTTAAAAACGTTTTTGTCATTTATTATTCCGTTTTTGGTATTAAGGGGTTAATCATCCATTTGCAAGTGGGTGCAATGCTCTGCTAACTTGTTACATACACTGTAAAAATTTCGTTAGTATAACTGCCTTTTTTCACTGTTATTTCAAATTTTGCCAAAATTTGTTTCTCTTAAAGGCACAGTAACGTTTTTTATATTGCTTGTTAACTTGGTTTAAAGTGTTTTCCAAGCTTGCTAGTCTCATTGCTAGTCTGTACAAACATGTCTGACACAGAGGAAACTACTTGTTCATTATGTTTAAAAGCCATGGTGGAGCCCCATAGGAGAATGTGTACTAAATGTATTGATTTCACCTTAAACAGTAAAGATCAGTCTTTATCTATAAAGGAATTGTCACCAGAGGGGTCTGTCGAGGGGGAAGTTATGCCGACTAACTCTCCCCACGTGTCGGACCCTTCGCCTCCCGCTCGTGGGACGCACGCTAATATGGCGCCAAGTACATCAGGGATGCCCATAGTGATTACTTTGCAGGACATGGCTGAAATCATGAATAATACCCTGTCACAGGTATTAGCCAGATTGCCTGAATTGAGAGGCAAGCGCGATAGCTCTGGGGTTAGACGAGATACAGAGCGCGTAGATGCTGTAAGAGCCATGTCTGATACTGCGTCACACTATGCAGAACCTGAGGACGGAGAGCTTCAGTCTGTGGGTGACGTCTCTGAATCGGGGAGACCTGATTCAGAGATTTCTAATTTTAAATTTAAGCTTGAGAACCTCCGTGTATTGCTTGGGGAGGTATTAGCTGCTCTGAATGAATGTGACACAATTGCAGTGCCAGAGAAATTGTGTAGGCTGGATAAATACTATGCAGTGTCGGTGAGTACTGATGTTTTTCCAATACCTAAAAGGCTTACAGAAATTATTAGTAAGGAGTGGGATAGACCCGGTGTGCCCTTTTCCCCACCTCCTATATTTAGAAAAATGTTTCCAATAGATGCCACTACACAGGACTTATGGCAGACAGTCCCTAAGGTGGAGGGAGCAGTTTCTACTTTAGCAAAGCGTACCACTATCCCGGTTGAGGACAGTTGTGCTTTTTCAGATCCAATGGATAAAAAATTAGAGGGTTACCTTAAGAAAATGTTTATTCAACAAGGTTTTATTTTACAGCCCCTTGCATGCATTGCGCCTGTCACTGCTGCGGCGGCGTTCTGGTTTGAGGCCCTGGAAGAGGCCATCCATACAGCTCCATTGACTGAAATTATTGACAAGCTTAGAACACTTAAGCTAGCTAACTCATTTGTTTCTGATGCCATTGTTCATTTGACTAAACTAACGGCTAAGAATTCCGGATTCGCCATCCAGGCGCGTAGGGCGCTATGGCTTAAATCCTGGTCAGCTGATGTGACTTCAAAGTCTAAATTACTCAACATTCCTTTCAAGGGGCAGACCTTATTCGGGCCTGGTTTGAAGGAAATTATTGCTGACATTACTGGAGGTAAGGGTCATACGCTTCCTCAGGACAGGGCCAAATCAAGGGCCAAACAGTCTAATTTTCGTGCCTTTTGAAATTTCAAGGCAGGTGCAGCATCAACTTCCTCTGCTTCAAAACAAGAGGGAACTTTTGCTCAATCCAAGCAGGCCTGGAAACCTAACCAGTCCTGGAACAAGGGCAAGCAGGCCAGAAAGCCTGCTGCTGCCTCCAAGACAGCATGAAGGAGCGGCCCCCTATCCGACAACGGATCTAGTAGGGGGCAGACTCTCTCTCTTCGCCCAGGCGTGGGCAAGAGATGTTCAGGATCCCTGGGCGTTGGAGATCATATCTCAGGGATATCTTCTGGACTTCAAAGCTTCTCCTCCACAAGGGATATTTTACCTTTCAAGATTATCTGCAAACCAGATAAAGAAAGAGGCATTCCTAAGCTGGGTGCAAGACCTCCTTGTAATGGGAGTGATCCATCCAGTTTCGCGGACGGAACAAGGACAGGGGTTTTATTCAAATCTGTTTGTGGTTCCCAAAAAAGAGGGAACCTTCAGACCAATTTTGGATCTAAAGATCCTAAACAAATTCCTCAGAGTTCCATCATTCAAGATGGAAACTATTCAAACCATTTTACCCATGATCCAAGAGGGTCAGTACATGACCACAGTGGACTTAAAGGATGCCTACCTTCACATTCCGATTCACAAGAATCATCATCGGTTCCTGAGGTTTGCCTTTCTAGACAGGCATTACCAGTTTGTAGCTCTTCCATTCGGGTTGGCTACAGCCCCAAGAATTTTTACAAAGGTTCTGGGCTCACTTCTGGCGGTTCTAAGACTGCGAGGCATAGCGGTGGCTCCTTACCTAGACGACATCCTGATGCAGGCGTCAAGCTTTCAAATTGCCAAGGCTCATACAGAGATAGTTCTGGCATTTCTGAGGTCGCATGGGTGGAAAGTGAACGAAGAAAAGAGTTCTCTATCTCCTCTCACAAGGGTTTCCTTCCTAGGGACTCTGATAGATTCTATAGAAATGAAAATTTACCTGACGGAGTCCAGGTTATCAAAACTTCTAAATGCTTGCCGTGTTCTTCACTCCATTCCGCGCCCCACGGTGGCTCAGTGCATGGAAGTAATCAGCTTAATGGTAGCGGCAATGGACATAGTGCCATTTGCACGCCTGCATCTTCGGGTCCATCTGTCCAAAGGTATGACCTTTCGCAGACCAGATTGGACCATTGTAACAATAGATGCCAGCCTTCTAGGTTGGGGTGCAGTCTGGAACTCCCTGAAGGCTCAGGGTTCATGGACTCAGGAGGAGAAACTCCTCCCAATAAATATTCTGGAGTTAAGAGCAATATTCAATGCTCTTCTAGCTTGGCCTCAGTTAGCAACACTGAGGTTCATCAGATTTCAGTCGGACAACATCACGACTGTGGCTTACATCAACCATCAAGGGGGAACCAGGAGTTCCCTAGCGATGTCAGAAGGCTCCAAGATAATTCGCTGGGCAGAGACTCACTCTTGCCACCTGTCAGCGATCCATATCCCAGGGGTAGAGAACTGGGAGGCGGATTTTCTAAGTCGTCAGACTTTTCATCCGGGGGAGTGGGAACTCCATCCGGAGGTGTTTGCTCAATTGGTTCTCCGTTGGGGCAAACCAGAACTGGATCTCATGGCGTCTCGCCAGAACGCCAAGCTTCCTTGTTACGGATCCAGGTCCAGGGACCCAGAAGCGGCACTGATAGATGCTCTAGCAGCGCCTTGGTTCTTCAACCTGGCTTATGTGTTTCCACTGTTTCCTCTGCTCCCTCGTCTGATTGCCAAAATCAAACAGGAGAGAGCATCGGTGATATTGATAGCGCCTGCGTGGCCACGCAGGACCTGGTATGCAGACCTAGTGGACATGTCATCCTTTCCACCATGGACTCTGCCTCTGAGACAAGACCTTCTAATACAAGGTCCTTTCAATCATCCGAATCTACTTTCTCTGAGACTGACTGCATGGAGATTGAACGCTTGATCCTATCAAAGCGTGGCTTCTCCGAGTCAGTAATTGATACCTTAATACAGGCACGAAAGCCTGTCACCAGGAAAATTTACCACAAGATATGGCGTAAATATCTTCATTGGTGTGAATCCAAGAATTACTCATGGAGTAGGGTTAGGATTCCTAGGATATTGTCCTTCCTCCAGGAGGGTTTGGACAAAGGATTATCAGCTAGTTCTTTAAAGGGACAGATTTCTGCTCTGTCTATTCTTTTACACAAACGTCTGACAGAAGTTCCAGACGTTCAGGCATTTTGTCAGGCTTTAGTTAGAATTAAGCCTGTGTTTAAACCTGTTGCTCCCCCATGGAGCTTAAGCTTGGTTCTTAAAGTTCTTCAAGGGGTTCCGTTTGAACCCCTTCATTCTATTGATATCAAACTTCTATCATGGAAAGTTATTTTTCTGATGGCTATTTCCTCGGCTCGAAGAGTCTCGGAGTTATCTGCCTTACATTGTGATTCTCCTTATCTGATCTTTCATTCAGATAAAGTAGTTCTGCGTACAAAACCTGTGTTTTTACCTAAGGTGGTTTCTAACAAGAATATCTATCAATAGATTGTTGTTCCATCATTATGTCCTAATCCTTCTTCAAAGAAGGAACGTCTTTTGCATAATCTAGACATAGTCCGTGCCTTGAAGTTTTACTTGCAGGCTACTAAAGATTTTCATCAAACATCTAACCTGTTTGTTGTTTACTCTGGACAGAGGAGAGGTCAAAAGGCCTCGGCAACCTCTCTTTCTTTTTGGCTTCGGAGTATAATCCGTTTAGCCTATGAGACTGCTGGACAGCAGCCCCCTGAAAGAATTACAGCTCATTCTACTAGAGCTGTGGCTTCCACCTGGGCCTTTAAAAATGAGGCCTCTGTTGAACAGATTTGCAAGGCTGCGACTTGGTCTTCGCTTCATACCTTTTCAAAATTTTACAAATTTGATACTTTTGCTTCTTCGGAGGCTGTTTTGGGGAGAAAGGTTCTACAGGCAGTGGTTCCTGCCTTGTCCCTCCCATCATCCGTGTACTTTAGCTTTGGTATTGGTATCCCACAAGTAATGGATGATCCGTGGACTGGATACACTTAACAAGAGAAAACATAATTTATGCTTACCTGATAAATTTATTTCTCTTGTAGTGTATCCAGTCCACGGCCCGCCCTGTCCTTTTTAAGGCAGGTCTAAATTTTAATTAAACTTCAGTCACCACTGCACCCTATGGTTTCTCCTTTCTCGGCTTGTTTCGGTCGAATGACTGGATATGGCAGTGAGGGGAGGAGCTATATAGCAGCTCTGCTGTGGGTGATCCTCTTGCAACTTCCTGTTGGGAAGGAGAATATCCCACAAGTAATGGATGATCCGTGGACTGGATACACTACAAGAGAAATAAATTTATCAGGTAAGCATAAATTATGTTTTTTACTGCTTCTGCCGCATGATATAGAAAAGGTGCAAGAGGCTATTTTGCAGCTTAATCTAAAGTAAGACTTTAAGATTACTAAAGTGTAGACTGTCCCTTTAAAATAACTTTCTCTAATGAATTAGAGCATGTAATTTATTTTATATTTTTAGTATTATTACCCTTTAAAAAAAAAAAAAAAAAAGCCTATTTCATACTAGCCTGGGCCTATTTCTAGGCTTAAAGGGATACAAAACCCCACATTTTTTTTCTTTCATGATTTAGATAGAGCAGCAATTTTAACCCCTTCACCCATTACAACGTATATTTACGTTGTGCGTTACTGTGGCTATCGTACCGCACCACGTGTATATTTACGTCGTTGCTTTAGGAGGCTCCAGCAATCTCGGTTGTTAAGTTACAGCTGAGATCTGGAGCTCCTGAAGCTTCAGGCATCTCCCGCATATGGAGCCGGAGCGCGATTGGTGCTCCGCCTCCATATGAGGCCAGATGCCTGATCGTTACAGACGGTGACACTGTGTGTGTCACCGGCTGTAACGATAATTTGCTGGCAGTGCTGGAGCTGTCGGGAGGTGTGGACGAGAGGCGGGTGGGCGTTCCAGCAGGGGAGGGGATGGAGTGGGAGGACCCTATACCGGATTTTTTTTTTTTAAAGGGACATGGAGGGATGGGGCAGCTACACTACAGAAAATATGGGGGGGTCCTAATGGCGATCGCAAGAGGGGTGGGAAGGTTGTGTGTCCACTACACTACAGAAATAAAAAATAAATAAAGGGGTTTATAGGTTCTGGCAGACAGCTGCTAGTACCTAAGATGGCGGCAATAGTTAGTCAGGGGGTTTAGATAGATGTTTTAGGGGGGATCAGGGAGGTTTGATGGTTAGGGCAATCTTACAATGCAGAAAAATATAAAAAAAAAAAAAAAAAAAGCTGCCAGTACTTAAGGTGGGGGGGAGTAAAAAGAGCTGTTTGGGAGGGATCAGGGAGGGATCAGGGGGTGGGGAGTGTCAGGTAGGAGGCTAATCTTTACACTAAAGCTAACCTTATCCTTTTAAGCTACCTAATTAACCCCTTAACTGCCGGGAATAATAGAAGTGTGGTGCACAACTGCAATTAGCGGCCTTCTAATTACCAAAAAGCAATGGCAAAGCCATATATGTCTGCTATTTCTAAAGAAAGGGGATCCCAGAGATGCTTTCACAATCATTTGTGCAATGATTGCACAAGCAGTATGTATATCATTTCAGTGAAAAACCCAAAGTTTGTGAAAAAAAGTAACATATTTTTTTTAATTTGATGGCATTTGGCGGTGAAATGGTGGCATAAAATATACCAAAATGGGCCTAGATCATTACCTTGGGTTGTCTACTAATAAAAAAATAAAAAAAATATATTTGATAGGTAAATAAAAAACAAAAAACAAGGCTCTATTAATCTTTAAATGGAGTGATTGTAAAAATGCTGAAAATGCTCTGGTATTTTGGGCAAGTTTTTCTCAGAATGTCCAGGTAGTGAAAGGGTTAAGCAACTTTCTAATTTACTCCTATTATAATTTTTTCTTTGTTCTCTTGATATCTTTATTTGAAAAGCAGTTATGTAAGCTTAGCAACTGGCCCATTTTTGCTTCAGCTCCTGGCTACATTTAGCCACTAATCAGCAGGCGCTACGCAGGTACTGAACCAAAAATGGGTCTTCTCCTAAGCTTACATTACTGCTTTTTTCAAATAAAGATAGCAAGAGAACGAAGAAAATTTGATAATAGGAGTAAATTAGAAAGTTGATTAAAATTGCATGCTCTATCTAAATAATTAAAGACAGCATTTGGGTTCAGTATCCTTTTAATCAGAACAAAACTGTTTTAAAATAATATAAATTGCAACAAAGAAAATTATAGATATTTATTCTCCATTTATTTTTCTTGCATTTTAAGGAGCGGTTTGAGTTTGATGAAGTTGCCGTTTACTTCTACAAGGAGGAGTGGGATTGTCTAAAGGAAAAGGAGAAGGAACTCTATAGGAATGTAACAATGGATAATTATCAGATGCTCCGATCGCTGGGTAAATAAATAAATATTGTCAAAACATTTATTCAAAAAAATAAATAGTCTAAAAATATGTTTTTGGGAATAATTTAATCCAAAAATGTGTGATTAACACAAAATGCAGCTATATATATAGTGTACGGTCTGAGTGTTTTTTAAAACAAGTAATTTAATTTGATCCAATTATTTTAAAAACCATTATAAGCAATAAGTCCATAAGTTATAACTAAATAAAATTCATCAGCAATTGATTGTTTTATATAGTTATAACTTATGGACTAATTGCTTATAATGGTTTTTAAAATAATTGGATCAAATTAAATTACTTGTTTTAAGAAACACTCAGACCGTAATCTATATCTATCTGTCTGCATTTTATGTTGATCACAAATTTTTGGATTCAATTATTTATTTCCTAAAACATATTTTTAGACTATTTATTATTTTTTGAATATATGTTTTTGACTGCGCTTTTAGAGCCTTACCTACATTTGATAATATCGCTCAAGACTTTTCTATTTCTTTGGGAAGGAGATATTTGGGAGGAGGCAGTGAGTCAGGAGTATAGCGCAAAACGCTTTGTGCTTTGTCTATAAATAAATATTTATTTACACACTTTCTAATGTTGTATTAGACCAAACCAGAACTGTATTAAAAGGGACTGTGAACACTTTGCAATTGTAATATAAAATGTTTTATTATATGTAGTAAAAAAAAACCCAGCAACTTAATTTATTTTGTCCCATTTCTTTGTAATTCAATCTTGAAATATGTGGACGTATCAATTAATGTTGAAATTGGAAGGGAATACCTCAGACAGTTTGTTAGTTAAAGGGACAGTCTAGTCAAAATTTAAACTTTTATGATTCAGATAGGGCATGTTCTCTTGTAATTCTTAGTTGTAAGATAAACCTAGGTAGAGCTGTTTGAGAGGGATCAGGGGATGTGTCAGGTGGGAGGGTAATCTATACACTAAAGCTAAAATTAACCCTACAAGCTACCTTATTAACCCCTTTACTTCTGGGCATAAATACAAGTGTGGTGCGTAGTGGCATTTAGTGGCCTTCTAATTACCAAAAAAGCAACGCCAAAGCCATATATGTCTGCTATTTCTGAACAAAGGGGATCCCAGAGAAGCCATAATTGAACAAGCTATTTGTAAATAATTTCAGTGGGAAACCTAAAGTTTGTGAAAAAGTTAACAATTTTTTTTTTTTTTTTTTTTTGCATTTGGTGGTGAAATAGTGGCATGAAATATACCAAAATTGGGGCTAGATCAATACTTTGGGTATTGATAGGTAAATAAAAAACAAAGGCTTTCTGTTTTAATGTAGTGATGGCAAAAATGCAAAAAATGCTCTGGTCTTTTGGGGAAGTTTTTGTCTGAAATGCCCAGTCCTTAAAGGGTTAATATAAGTGTTTGGTATGCAAAACTGGGGAACGGGTAATAAAGGGATGATCTATATTTTTAAACCATAAACATTCTGGAGTGGACTGTCCCTTTAAACACTCTAGTGTCCTTTTCATTCTTCTCTCTAATTAGCCTCAGCAGAGAAAGAAACTTAGGTTACAAGATGGTGGTGCTAATTGTTTTATGAACACTACAATTTGCTGCTAAGCTTTATTCACCCCAATTTTGAGCTTTTTTTGCTACCTATATTTTAAAATCCTATTGTAATTGAAATTTTACTGAGTGACCCACGAATGAGGGGTCAAGGAGGTTTGTAGCTGCTGAGGGAGCTGAGATTGAGGGATTTGTAGAACCTCCCCCCCCCAATCCATATCTTTTACAGCTATCTAAGAGTCACCTAAAATGCTGGGTACTTGGTGCATGTTTGTGATTTAATCAGCATTTTAAATAAAGTTATTCTACGTACATCATATGATATAAAACGTGTACATGAGCATTTTATTGGTCTGTATATCAGGTTGTGTTAATATGAAGCCGGCAGTCATAGCGATGATTGAACGAGGAGAAGAACCATATGTCAGAGGTCATGAGCAGCCCCAGAAAACAAATCCTAAAAGAACCACAAAAGGTGAGTACTAAACTAAACCCTAAGGAGTAGGTTGTTTTCCAGTGAACAAGCAAAAATAGCAGCGTCATACGGAACATCGAGCGCAAGAATTAACCATGCCTTGTCCAAAAAAACAGATATAGGTTAATGTATAGGGGTCATCATGCAAGTCTCTGCTTATGATTCCATGTTGACCTGTTCTCATCATGAAACGGGATCACTGATCCAATATTGTTGTCGGCCATCCCCTTTACTGGAGGCCATGATCAGGGGTGGGTATAGTGAGCTGCACTGCCAAAGCTATGGGAGTGCCGGTGATGTCATCACAAATGTGCTTGGTGACATCACACAGGAGGTGGAACCAGGAAGTGACAGGCAGTCAAGGTAGCTGGATGTGGGGATATTCTTCAGATCCCTCAATCTTAAAGAATTAGAAAAGTCAACATAAAAAACTAATTTCTTAACATATACAACATTCCTATATGATAGAGTAATAAATGTGAGCTTAACTATTTCACAAAACCGAAGCATCTAAGACCGCTTAAAACATTATTTCTTATATGGCTGTGACGTCTAAATTGCCAGCCCATGAGAAACAGCTGTCCGACTAAAACGCCTATCCATTTGCAATAAATTAGGATAGATTTACTCCCACCAACGCGTGCGCAACTATTTTGGAGATTTCAAGCATGGGCACAGCAATACCTGAAGACTTTTGCTAGGTCTTCTGAAAACTGACAGGGAACTCCTGAGCTGAATGCACATGCGTTAGATTACAGCATACTAGAGCGCATGAGTGGCCTGTTGTGTTATACCTGGAACTGCAGAGAAAGGGAGAACTCAGGTTGCCCACCATGATTGGCTAATGCAAATTAGCCTCACGGTGGGTTTGGAAATCCACTCACTTTGGAGCCGTAATATCAAGCGAACAGTGAAACTAGCACAGCACAATGTATTTGATCATTTTTTTTTATTATAAGCAAAGCAACCCTGTACAATGCGATGAAGACATTTTTTTAGCTTACTATCCCTTTAACTCCTTTACTAGCCACAGACCTCCAATACCTCTTATTTGAAATAATTCCCTGCTCTTTCAAATGTTAGTGGTCTCAGAAAGCCACAAGTCCCCAAACATTATAAAACAATAAATTAAACCACAACACGTGGGGTTTTGCTGGGGAACGAGACTTGTATAGACACAGTAAAAAAAAACAAAAAAAACTTATGATTATGACCTAATAGAGTTTATTTTAAACAAGACAAGTCCCCGTCTTATATAAATATATGAATTGTCTCTGTATAGTATATATAGGTGATCGCTGTGTTAACCTTGAAAAGAAAAACTAAAAAAAAGGTGTTTAATTTCTGTACTACACATATGTGGGGCTCCTCTAGTTTATATTATAACCCCCTAAAGCCTGTAGGGACACCTATTTTATAATTGGCTACCCATGATAACAATGTAGTAAAGTGATCACTAGGCTTTTTTCAAGATTATTTACTAAAATCTTAGAGATATAAAACCCATTTTTTCTTCTTAAACAGTTAGTCTACAGCTGCATTAATTACTTTTGGGAATTCAGAACCT
Organism: Bombina bombina; assembly: GCF_027579735.1. NCBI lineage: Eukaryota > Metazoa > Chordata > Amphibia > Anura > Bombinatoridae > Bombina > Bombina bombina. The sequence continues at coordinate 600,315,844 of NC_069505.1, read as the reverse complement.
GGCCACCAGGAGGAGGCAAAGACACCCCAGCCAAAGGCTTAAATACCTCCCCCACTTTCCTCATCCCCCCCAGTCATTCTTTGCCTTTTGTCACAGGAGGTTGGCTGAGAAGTGTCTGAAGATTAAAGATAGTCTCTTATGGAGGGCAGTACTCTTCAAAATGGGACTGGAGTTTTAAGTAATTCTATCAGTCTCTCAGTGAGAGCATGAATGAAGGTTAGAGTCTGGAGATGCAGGGAGAGTCTTTCTGCGAAACCATCCCAACTCATATTAACAGCTCCTTAGCAATCAGCGTTGACGAGTTTCGCTGCCTGCATTGTTCACTCAAGTCCATTTCAGAAGCGAGGCTACTATCTGTCACACTTGAAGGGCCGTGTTCCTGTTCCACGGCGTAGATTCCGGTAAGATCATTTCATTTTAATTTGATGTGGGAATGTAATGTAAATGAAGAAGTCAGGGTCTCAGTGGGACTCCTTTATCTTATGGAATAGTGGGTTAATATCTCCTGAGGGGGGTTATTGAACAGGGGGGGACTTAATCATGTTTGTTATGTGATTCTGTCTGCTAATGTGTAGTGACGCTTGGGCTTGTGGCTATATCGGAACATAACAGCCTTTTTGTCAGGCTGCGTGTCCTTGTGGCCTTGGAGCTCTTTTCTCTAGCCTGCACGGTGTACCTTGTGACTAGGCGTGGTCACGTTCTAGTCTGGACTTCTTCCTGACCGCGTGGCAACGGAGATGATCTGTTTCCGTAGTTGTCTGGGTCATAGGAGGTGGTGAGTGCCAGCCATTGGTGGTGTAAGGTGCCGTTTTTATTTTTCTATCCATATTTTCTATCCAAGTTATGGAGGATTCTAATTATTTGGAGACCGATGTGTCTTATTCAGATTCTACTTTTTGCGAAGAGTATGAAATGGCCCGGGTAATCCATGCCCATCAGTTATGTTCCGTATGCTGCTTTTAGAGTGCACTTTTCTCCCAAAACAGGGAATTTAGAGTCCGCCGAGCCATCCGCCCCTGGGGACCCCATATTCCATGAGGTGCGTATCTTAGATCCTTCTTTGGCTATGCAAGCATGTGTCCTTACTGCTGTTACCCATTCTCCGGAAGGTGGCTTGTTTCCTCCAGAGGTTACGGCAGGGTTCCGCATGGCCATATCTATGGCGTTGGCGCTTTTACATCTGCCAGGGAGGGGGATGTTGATGAGATACTGTCCGTGTTCTGTTAACCAGGGCTCGTCAGGCGTTGTATTGTCTGGGTCAGATCAGCCCTCTGGGGAAGCGGTGTCCTCTGAGGCTTCGGGGGCCCAATCGTCGGGGTCATCAGTTGCCCCGATGGAGGTAAGTCTTGCTTTTCGTTATAGACAGGCGTGCCTTCGTGTCCTGCTGCGTCATGTTTTGACAGTGCTGCTGAATCCCAGTCCTGATGGGTTGAGTGGTTCTCGGTCTTCCGTTCCGGACGGCAAGCTGGGTTAGACATGGGGGGATGACGTTAATCTTCTTGTTGTCTCCAACTTACCTTTTTCTCTTAGGTATCTTATTCTAGTTCCGAGCTTCGGGAGAATAGGGTCTCTGATTGGCTGGTCCTATTAGTGTTCCCATTTTTCTTGGGCGTTCACCTGTGGGTGCTGCCCTAATTTTTCTTTTGATCCGGTCAGGATGTATTTTATTTCCTTTTATGAAGCTCATGTCTGTTATAGTTTTCCTGTTGGGAAAATTTTTTCTTTGGAATTTGATACTAGCGATTTTGTGGTCGCTTGGGCACTTCCGCGAAAGTTGCGTGTTAAGGTGTTAGTACATTGTTATGTCGATTCCCCACTGGGGTTTAGATTTTTCTGTGGCCTGGGTCAGTTCTGGAGGGCCCGATGTAGCAGGCTGGTCCTGGTCGGGTGCTGGTTTCTGTTCCTTAAGGTCTATGTCATCCATGTGGTGCCTGTGTAACTGGCTGACCTGGTTGGGTATTGTGTTGCTCACTCGGATGAGGAGTTTGTTATGCACTGGTGTCTCTTCAGTTCTATTAAATCTTTTTCCTTTGTCTGAAAGCTTTCCGTGGAGAGGTACAACCATGTTTTTTTTTTAAAGCTTTTTCAAGACTCTGATCCATGCAGGGCTAAGATATGGTTGAGGAGGCCTTTCGTTTCTAGACGTCAGGCTGGTTCTCTTTTTTTTTTTTTTTTTTTTTTCTTCTTTTCTTTGGGTGGGGCATCAGGTTTGTACACATTCCTCATTGTCCTATTCCTGATTGTTGGCGAGGTTCTGGAAGCAGATCCTACTAAGGTTTACCCTGGGGGTTCTGGAGGTTCTTTGACTTCGGAGCTAGAGTTCCCATTTGGACTGGGGGTTTAGATGACTCCTTAGACATCTGGGGTACCAGATGGGGGCGTTTTTTTATCTCCTCTATGGTATCTTTCTTTGTCTCCCTTTTTTGAGGCTTTGACGTCGGTACCTCTTCCTTAGTTGGACGAGGTGACTAAGGCTTCCTTTCCCCTTCTGGGGCTGGTTGGGTCATCTATTATTGAGGTTCGGGCATTTACGGCCTTTCTCTCCCTCCTTCTGTTTCTCGTCTGCTCCCATGTTTTTGGGGGTTCTAGAGAATGTGTTTGTCTCCATTTTTTCCTGGTGCTGCCCTTTCTTACGATGTCTCGGTTTGAGCTGTTGCTTCTGGGATGGTGATGCTCGTTCATCATTTAATCCTTGAACTGTAGGGGTTGCCGGGATGATCCTGAAGGATTGTTTGGAGAATATATTGTAGACTCTGTTGCAGATGACTGGGGGGTGTTGCCCCTCTAGTCTTTAGGAGTTATGCTCTCTGTCTCTGGGATGCTTAGTGAATGTCCAGTGTCCAAGGACTTTTGGATGTGGCTGTCTTTGCATCTCCTAGGGTTCAGGTTTCTCTGTATGAAGTATCCCTATGGTTCCTCAGGGGTTTCTAGCTGTTGGCTGGATCCGGTTTCCGGGTGTCCGGTTTTCTGGACTTGTTCTTATCCGGGACATCTGACCGGATCTCTTAAGTGGGATCCTGGGTGATTCAGTCCTCACGTTTCTGAGACATCCGCTTACTCCTTCAGGTGTTTTGTCTTTCTCTATTGGAGATTTGGCAATAGCTTGATGGTTGGTTTAGCTGCCTAGAAAGCGGGAGATTGCGGTTGCAATCTGTTATGGTTCTTGCACTTTAAATGTGTGCTCGATGGCTATTTGTTTTTCTTCTGGGCCGGCTGTTGCAACCTGATGGCTCCTCTACAGTCGGTGTTGACTCTGCAGTCTGTCTGCTGCCTTAGGGGAATTGGAGCATATCGCAGTATCCGCCTGCTGCCCCGGAGGTCTTCCTCTGTTCGGTGGGGTTCTCCTGTCTTGCGTGCAGGATGACATGAAGGGTTGCATCCTGGTATTGTGCCGTCACTGTCTTTTCAGTGTAGTCTCCCTTTTGCCGAGGAGTGTCCCTTCTTGTAGGGAAAGGAACTGGGTCTGGGTTCTGGAACCCGAGCTTGCCCTATGTCCTGTCTTAGTTTAGTCTACTCATTGGTACCGTTTAGTTCCTCTCCCCCTTTTATTTTTCCTTACTGAAGATCGGGGTGGTCCGGGGGATTGTTTATCCCTGCCTTCGGACATAGCCAGTCGACTTAGTGCTGGGTCCGTTTCCCCGAAGAGGGGGTCGGTGGTCTGTCTGCTCAGGGGAGCCTTGACCACGTATCTTACCTAGATCTTGTGATCTCTCATTAGGTGGGAAGTTTCACAGTGTTTCCATCCTCAGCAGGGAGCTTTTCTCTGCTGGTTTTGGATGCTCTTCGCCTTTCCTGTTCTCGCTTGGGAGGCAGTTGGTTTCTGCACTTCTTTGGTATGTTCCCTCTGTGGGAGTCCTGGTGCAGTTCCTAGTCTAGTTGGCTAGTGTTAGTGGCTGGTATGGTGCATTTTTTTTAAAAATTTTTGTTGTTGTTGGGGGGGGGGGGGGCGGTTCTCAGGGGTGGTTTTTTATCCCTTGGTCACTTTTTAATGAGTGCGGATTGCGCTCAGTGTGAGGGATGGGATCTATCTACCTTGTCACTCTAGGTGTCCATGATTCGGACGTTACATGGTCCCTTAGACTTCCATTCAGATGGGGGTAGTTCTTTTGGGTTTCTTTTTACCCTAGTTGTTGATCTTTGGATCTCTTGTTGGGCCTTCTTTCTTTCTTTCTTTCTTCTTTTTTTTTTCTTCTTCCCTGCGGGACTTGTCTCCTCGGGGGCTTTGTGCTCGGTGGAATCTAGGATTCTGAGTGGCCTCTAAGTTGGGCCTTACTGGTTTTCACTGATGGGCAGTTACTTGGTCCTTTCAGTTTTTTAGCCTTCTTTTTCCGGTGAAGCAGTTTTTTATTTATTTATTTTTTTTGTCTGGTGTTTGGGTAATTTCAGGCTGTGGTGCCCTCCGAATGGGCTGCCTTGTCTACCCGCCCTTTTTTGCATTCAGTGTCCTCTATATAGCTTGGGTATTGCTTTCCCAAAAGTAATGAATGCAGCTGTGCACTCTCCCTGTTTAAGAAGAGAAACTTAAATTATGCTTACCTGATAATTTTCTGTTCTTCTGACGGGGAGAGTCCACAGCTCCCTGCCCTCGTTTTCTATATTGGGGGGCCGTTTCTTCATTTTGTTTTCTTCTGGCACCATTTTCACCCTGATATTTCTCCTACTGTTCCTTGTTCCCTTGCCAGAATGACTGGGGGATGAGGGAAGTGGGGGAGGTATTTAAGCCTTTGGCTGGGGTGTCTGCCTCCTGCTGGTGGCCTGTGGTCTCTCCCCGTCAGAAGAAAAGAAAATTATCAGGTAAGCATAATTTTAATTTTTTATTTTATTTCATGATTCAGATAGAGTATGTAATTTTATTCAACTTTCCAATTTACTTCTGTTATCTAATTTCCTTTGTTCTTTTGGTATCCTTTCTTGAAAAGAATACCTAGGTATGTTCAGGAGCAGAAATGAGCTGCTGAGGCTGTAGGCCTCTTGTCAGTGACTTACTTGACGTGTTCAGCTAGCTTCCTGTAGTACATTGCTGCTTCTTCAGCAAAGGATCCCAAAAGAACAAAGCACAATTGATCATAAAAGTACAATATGCTCTATCTGAATCTTAAAACAACAAAAAATGTGGGTTTCATATCCCTTAAACAAATTAAAAATAAATAAATATATATATATTTATTATATACACATTTTCCCATGAAATATATAAATAGAATTTATATTCTGAATCTGCTGGGCTTGCTGAAAAAAAAATCCCATTATAAAATGTCTGTGGTTTAAAGTGATGGTGAAGTCTGATTGTTGACTTTATTCAAAATGATAATATGTAATAAATAAAATTAGTGTTTTTTTTAACTCTTATACAGTATTAGCAAGCAGCCACATATCCCTAGGTATCATCGCTGTCAGTCAAATCTCCTAGACGGCCTTTGTCTGTAATCCTTTTTTTATTTTATTAAAGTGCTGATTTACCCTTTTAACCAATCATCGTGGCCAGCGGTAGTGCACATGCATGTTGTTGCGCAATACATGTCGGTCATGTGATCCTCTATACTGACACCGGCATGATAGTGTAGTGTAAAAACTTAGCGAGACTATAATTATTTAGTGTTTTTATATTTTCTTTTAACTGGCTGACAGCAACCAATTCACCAAGTAAACATTGCATCTCGTGATCCTCTGTAATTATAGCGCATGCGCAGTGCAAATCACTCCAGAACGTGCATAACAATAACATTTGGATATATAGAGATGGTAGGACCGCTCGATGCAGTACAGAAAATTTAAGGGGCCGGAGAGAGCAAGTGCAAACACTTGTGCTGATACTAAAATATAAATTTAAAAAATACTACGAAAAATGTGTGGATATATTTATCTATATCTCTCTATATATCTCAGGATCCAGCACTCACAATCTTCCCAACCTCCAGGGTGCACTTCAATACAATACATACATTTCACATCAAGGAAGGCACTCGCCGTTTGCAATAAACCATTTAATCAACGGTAAACGTTTTTGGGGTCTCCCCCGTCCTCAGACCAATTAAAATATACACAAAACAGCTCACCATTTAACACCCAGACCCTCCACCGTGTAATGACGTTGTCGGACTCCACAGCGTCTGTGTCACGCAACTGCGCATGCGCGAACGGCCATACGAAGAGCCGTCCAGGACTACACTGAAAATGAATACAGTGACATATTCATCGATAAAACATACATTACCAGGGTTATGTGATCATCATATTAAGCAATCTAAACATTGCCTACTATCAATGCCCTCCTGACACCTAAAAGAAGCAGCATAAAAACATACACACCAGGCCTGCTGTAACACACGTATATACCCAGCATGATGAGTCAGATATCTTCTAATTTGTGTATCTAAGCCATATTTACTCCTAGGGGCAAATGTATACTACCTCACACTCAGTCATTTGATTGTTTGATATACCTAGTTCTAATGAAAACAATCACACTGCTCCCACCTCTTGTCCTACTAGTAGCTCTAACATTCATATAGAAAATGCTACTTCTATGAAGAAAAGTTTAAACCTAAATTGCTAACGAGCAGACTAAGTCTTTGATTGCCCACATACGCAAAGCATTATCCCCATAACCAAGTAATCCTTGACTATAATGGCTAGTAATATGCTCACCAGCGTTCACTCACTATTCTGCTAGTGGCCATACACACTCCAACAGCCACAATGCCCACTACCAAAAGCATTGGTAATCCAAATGGACATTGAGTCCCTTTGGATACATAGTATCCAAGTTGAAAATCCAGTGGGATTCTCTTTGTAGTAGGCGTTTGGCCCTGTCCCCTCCTCTGGTACAATATCAAAAAATATGTGTACAGAAATTGTCGGATGACAATAAACAAATATCTGTCACAATGGACTGAGAAACAATACTCTCCTTTTAATTTGACCGCTGCCTTCTTTCAGTTTCTCCCCAGGGACTGTGATAAACAATAGAAAAAGTGGAAAACTGATGGCGCTGGTCTCTGCAGGAAATTAATTTCTTCCTTAAATTGCATATGGTCAGCTTGTTAGGAGTGTCTCTCTCTGGTATTAGACGATAATGTTCCAGGGAGGATATCAATATAGCTGGGAGTAAAATGAAGACTCCATAAACAGTGTGTAAACCCAGTGATAACAAATTAAGTAATAAATTACTTCATCAGTAAAGTAAATCCGGCTTGTCACAGCAAAAGAAGAAAAATCTCCAATTACATGAAAGGTATGGAGACACGTCCGATACATATCAATCTTCATCTTGATGATTTGGTAGGGTCCCCTGGTAAATGTCAGTAGGTGTTTTCATCAGAGAGTTGTGTTAGAATCTCCTGCCTGTAATCTCAGCAGTCTTGAAGAACCAAGGCTCCACCTTTATCCGCCTCACGGATGACTAAATCCTTATTCTTCTGTAGATTTTTTTAGTGCCTGTCGCTCCCCTTTACTCAAATTGTTGCAAATCAGCTCTTTTTTGGTGCAAAGATCTTCAACCATATAATTTCTTGCCATTCTTGAGAATGTAGTGATACTAGTGTTACTGTTCTTTGGGTCAAATTTCCCTTTCTTTCGAAAGCCCATAGTGTCATCCTTAGAAATACCAAAGTGCTCCTTGAGTCTCAGAAGATATCTGACGACAGGCACTAAAAAAATCTACAAGAGAAAAATGGTTTGGTCATCCGTAAGAGCCTTGGGTCTTCAAGACTACTGTGATTACAGGCAGGAGATTCTAACACAACTCTGTGATAAAAACACCTACTGACATTTACCAGGGACCCTACCAAATCATTCAAGACGAAGATTGATATGTATCTGACGTCTCCATCAACAGGAAATTATCACTAAATCTTTGAAAGAATATCTGTTAGTGGATCATCCCATAGTACCTGTCATCTATACCCTACCCAAGGTGCATAAGAATCCTACAGCCCCCCCCCCCGATTGTGTCAGCACGGGGGTCTTTATTGCAACCCTTAGCGACATATAATTACCCATATGTGGGTCCTCCTGTCGACGCCGTCATGGAATTGTTGGATTTGTGCTGAAGATGTAACTTGTTACGGTACCAACAGGATACCAAGGGTTAACACCAGATGAACAATGTCCTGCATAGGGAATCAGCAATTCACAACCCAGCCAGTTTTCAGGTTTAAAACAGAATGTCATTTATTAAAGGCTAGATGCCTAGTATTTATACAGGTTTGACCCCAGATGGGGGGTTGAAAGACTGTTGTACATTAGATAAAAGGGGAAGATGCCCTTTGACATGATAGAATAGAATTACATTACTTAACACTTTAAACACAAGACACTCTTGGCTTTCCTTATCACTTAGGCGTCTGCTCTCTGAGAGTGATTAAACAATGGAATGCTTATCACTAACTTAATTATAGCTGATGCCAGCAAACTTGTATTTAGAAAATAAAGTTAACGCTTTCAGTCCTGACCGAAGGGTCTGTCACATAGCTCCCCCCTTGTGGAACACTCCGGCAGACCCGGCTTGACCCTTTGGCGGGTCAACCTGGGGATGACCGGACTAGGAGGTGGTAGGCATGTCAGTTTGCCAGGACAATCCATCTGTATTCCCGTTATGAGAGAGAATTCCTGTCCATACAAACAAGGGTTCAACTTCCTCAGTGCCCAGACTAGGGCTAAACAGTCCTTCAAAATCCCATCAGCTTCTTTACGAGTTTTCTGTACCTGCTCTTTATAGGTATCCACAATCCCTTCATACTGACATAGGGTGCCCTTGAATTGCTGCACCTCACTATGAGCCAGCGTCAGCTTCTCCTCCAGTGTCACTAAGTTTGTCTTTAATGTTTCATGTTCCACTCTCAAGCTGGTGTTTTCTGCAGTCTGTCGGTGCAGCTTGTCTAGCAGAGATTCACGTTCTAAACGTGCTTTTTCCTCTGCACTCCTCTTCTCTCCTGCTAGCACTGTTACATGATTATTTAACGTGACCATTTCATCCTCTACGTGACTCTTCTCCTTCATCAGCGCATTGTAACGGGACTTCCACGTATCAATAGCGGATAGAGATTTACTGAGCTCAGCGTCCTGGGGCTTAGCAGCAGGTGGGTCAGTCTCTGCTGCACAAATCTGGGCACGGGTAGTCACAGGGTTAACATCAGCGGGACCCATAGGAGCGTAGGCAGAAACAAGGGGGGCCAAGTTATTTCCAAGGAGAACATCAGCAGGTAAGTCCTTCTTGACCCCCCACATTCACAGGTCTAGCGCCCACTCCCCAATCCAAATGTACCCTGGCAACAGGTAGGCGGAACACAGTGCCCCCTGCTACCCTCACAGCCACAGTGTCTCCAGTGTGCTGTTTCTCAGACACCAAGTTCTTTCGAAGCAAGGTCATGGTAGCACCAGTATCCCGTAGACCACTGACCTCCTTCCCATTCACTTTAACCAGTTGCCGGTTATTCTGGTGGGCAGCTTGCACGGGGTCTGCTTCATGTAGGCTGCCCCAGCATTCTTGCGCCTCTACGTAGCGGGCCGCAGGCTGAGGATTACGTGGGATTCCGCCGGCGGGTCTTCTCCAGGACTGTGCTTGGTTCGCTGCGTTTAGGGGACACTCTGGTCTTTTGTGCCCTAGTTGCTTACATCCAAAGCACCGAATAGGTTGTGAGTAGCCCCGTGAATTGAACCGGGCTCTCTGAGGGTAGTTCGTGGCCGGAGGCCGTGTGGTATAGCGGTGCGCCAGGGGGTTGGTAACTGGCAGCTGCTGGGGTGACTGGGGGTCTGTACTCCACTCTAGCAGTGTCCAGTTTGCGGGCATCCGTATACTCATCTGCCAAGCGAGCCGCTTCATGCAGGGTGGAGGGTTTACGGTCCCGAACCCACTCTCGAACTCCTGCGGGTAACTTGTCGAAGCAATGTTCCAACAGGAATAGCTGCAGCACCTCTTCCCCAGATACGGCTTGGCACCCCGCTATCCAGTGAGCTGCTGTGCGGTGCACCCTACATGCCCACTCAAGGTAGGAATCTCCAGCTACTTTAACAGTGTCTCTGAACCGCCTCCGGTATGCCTCCGGTGTAACCGCATACCTGGAGAGCAGAGCCTCTTTTACAGTATTATAATCCCCGACTTCCTCATCTGGAATGGCCCGAAAAGCCTCACTGGCCCGGCCGGATAATTTTCCGGATAATATCGTGACCCAGTCCTCTGCGGGTACCTTGTGTAGTGCACATTGCCTCTCAAAATCCGCAAGGTACCCATCAATCTCTCCTTCTGTTTCCAGGAAGTTTTTAAAAGCTGCAAAATTTACTTTTCCCTTTTCCACTCGGGTTGCTGTGACTTGGGCTGCTGCAGCGCCGCTTTGGCGAAGTAGGTTGGCCTCCACAGCTGCCATGACCCGGTCGATAATTTCCGCAGATGGGTTGGGGCCATAATGTGCCAGTCTTATTTTAACCGCCCGATCAAAGCTTGCTTCTTCAGGGGTTCTGTCTGTTATGCTGGGCCCATTGGTTCCTTCTGTCCCTGGTACTCTTTCCATCTTAGTCAGTATTGTAATAATCCCCCTCTTCCTGAGGTTACTGGCTTACTGGCTTGTGTAGTTGCTCTTCTGGGCGATAAGGTTCATTCCGTCGCTTGCCACCAATTGTTACGGTACCAACAGGATACCAAGGGTTAACACCAGATGAACAATGTCCTGCATAGGGAATCAGCAATTCACAACCCAGCCAGTTTTCAGGTTTAAAACAGAATGTCATTTATTAAAGGCTAGATGCCTAGTATTTATACAGGTTTGACCCCAGATGGGGGGTTGAAAGACTGTTGTACATTAGATAAAAGGGGAAGATGCCCTTTGACATGATAGAATAGAATTACATTACTTAACACTTTAAACACAAGACACTCTTGGCTTTCCTTATCACTTAGGCGTCTGCTCTCTGAGAGTGATTAAACAATGGAATGCTTATCACTAACTTAATTATAGCTGATGCCAGCAAACTTGTATTTAGAAAATAAAGTTAACGCTTTCAGTCCTGACCGAAGGGTCTGTCACATAACTATTTCAAGTTTGAAAAGAATTTCTTCTTACAAATATCAGGAACTGCGATGGGGTCGAATGTATCCCCATCCTACGCAAATCTTTTTATGGCACAGTTTGAAACGGAAGAAACCGATGCCTTCAGGGATACTAGAGTGAAACCCTACAGGAGATATATAGACTATTTGCTAGTCATATGGGGGGGCACCACGGAAGAACTTGGAGCCTGGTTTACAGTTCTGAATAGTGTTAACCCTCAGGTGCGCTTCAAGATGACTTGTAGTACTGTAAGCATTGATTTTCTGGATCTTAGAATCTACAAAGATGGCATGCAATTATGTACAACCTTGTTCCAGAAAGAAACGGACAGAAACTCGTTACTGGATGTTACAAGTTGCCACCCTCCAAGTTTAAAGAAGGCCTTGCCCAAGTCGCAATTTAAGCGAGTGGTGCGGAACAACACGGATGAGCGAAACAAGGAACAACAATTGGTGGCCATGCAGAGTAAATTTGAGGAGCGTGGCTATGGCTCTGCGCAGTTGGGGCAAATATGGACTGATTCATTATCCATGACCCAGGAACAGGCATTGACTAAGGTGGACAAGGAAATAATGAGCCAGAGAATGATTTTCAAGACGGTATTCTCCCCTGAGAAGTTGGAATTTTCAAAAACCCTGAGAGA
>NC_069505.1:600211656-600299156 GCF_027579735.1 Bombina bombina | reverse complement strand
CCTAAATGTGGAAAATGTTTTACAGGTACAATAAACCCATTTTTTTTTTTATTATAAGCAACTTTCTGATTTCTTTCATGTAATTGGCAAGAGTCCATGAGCTAGTGACGTATGGGATATACAATCCTACCAGGAGGGGCAAAGTTTCCCAAACCTCCAAAATGCCTATAAATACACCCCTCACCACACCCACAATACAGTTTTTACCAACTTTGCCTCCTATGGAGGTGGTGAAGTAAGTTTGTGCTTGATTTTTATGATTTCTTCTGTGATAAGTGCTTCTAAGCATTCTGAAGCCCAATCCCTCTCAAAGTACAGTGTTTGTCAGAGGGATGTGAAGAGATTATCGCCTTTTTGATTTTTATGGTTTCCCCCGTGGGAAAACTTCTTAAGGGTTCTCTGTTATCGGTCGTAGGGATTCATCTCCTACCTCCCTCTTCAGATCGACGATATACTCTCATATTACATTACCTCTACTGATACTGTTTCAGTACTGGTTTGGCTATCTGCTATATGTGGATGGGTGTCTTTCGGTAAGTATGTTTTCATTATTCAAGACACTCTCCGCTATGGTTTGGCGCTTTATGTATTAATATAAAGTTTTAAATATATGTATTTTACTTATATTTGCTATGAGTCAGTTCTATGTATATTTCCTTTTGCAGACTGTCAGTTTCAGTTTGGGAAGCATGTTTAGGAAGTTATTTGTCTTACCTGGGGTATAGTCCTTTTTTTCAAATTGACTGTTTTCTTTTTATTTTCGCGGGCTAAACTAGGCATGCAAGGTCTCAAAATGCTGTTATTTATTGCGTCATTTTTGGCACAAAGGAACGACATTGGTGAGGCAAGTTCATAATTTCCGGCGTCTTAGTTGACGCCAAGTTTCTTTTCACGTCTGTTATGACGCGAGTTGCGTCATTTCCGGATCTTGTTGGCGCCCAAAAAAATTTATAACTTCATTTCTTTTACAAGATATGACGAGTCCATGGATTTCATCCTTACTTATGGGATATTGCCTCCTGGTTAGCAGGAGGAGGCAAAGAGCACCACAGCAGAGCTGTATATATAGCTCCTCCATTCCCTCCCACCCCAGTCATTCTCTTTTCCTGTGTTAGTGATAGGAAGAGGTAAAGTGAGGTGTTAGCTTAGATTCTTCAATCAAGAGGTTTTTTATTATTAAAATGGTACCAGTGAGTACTATTTTTCTCAGGGAGAACTCATCATTCAATGACTCCCCAAGAGGGTGGAGACATATTATTTTCTGCCCTGATGAACTTAGCAAACATTATCTAAGATCCTGCTTGTTCCCGCAGATCGGTTGAAGGTAGTGAAAAGAACATCTTCATTGTGTGGAACCGTGTCATGCTGCGCTCAGCATTGAGGTATGTTCAGTCATTTGCTTCTGGGGAAACTAGATATATCAGAACAGGCTGACATTTATTCCCTATACAGGGGAGGGGTAATCAGTATGCACAGTGTAAAATGAAATGGTGTGCCTGGAATTCCCCTTTCTTTTTTTGGGTGCTATCAACTGTGTTTTGTGCAGTTAGCTTATACTTCAGTATACTGTGTTGTGGGCTGACGCTGGGAGATGCGGATTGTTCCCCAAGGGCTAAAGTTATCTGTGGTGAAACTTATGACTGGTCAGGGGAGTGTGTGTTTTAAGAGGGGCACATTGGCGGTTCTCTTGATTTGATTTATGGGGTTAAACAGACATTTTTTCTTCCCATGCGGTTTCTCTGCTGGGGACTTGAATTACGCCCACGATGGGCGGGGCCTAGCTTCGCGCATTCAGCCACCCAGTAGTCATCCGGATCCTCGATCGGCAGCAAGTCTCTGGGCTCCGGTGTTGCCTAAGTCAGTTTGTGTATGCAAGTTCACAAATAGACTTGGGAGCGCCGCTCACGGAATATTCAGTGTTTTTCTGGGGGCAGGTAGGCGCCGCAGCAGAGCTGTGGCGGGTTGCAAGTGTCAAAAGTTTTGTTAAAACGTTATGCATAGCTGATCTGGGCAAACGGAGTAATACTTGCTAAGTATTGTATAGTGCTCCCTATTGTTGCAAAAGGTAATTTTTGTGGAGCAGAAAAATTATTGCAGTTTATTTTTTAAAGACACAGTAGGCTTGTTTTATTTCAAAAATTTACCTATAAGTTTTGACTTTCAAAGTTAATTTTAATCAAGTAAAAAACGATCAATATTGCTATTGCTAGTTTGTTTAACATGGCTAAACTTCAGGAAAGTACCTGTTCTATGTGTTTAGATGCCAATGTGGAACCCCCTATTACTTTTTGTCCCTCATGTACTGAAAGAGCTTTACAATGTAAAGAACAAATTTTCTTTAATGCAAGTATGTCTAAGGATGCTTCTCAGACTAAGGAGAATCAGGGTATGCCGCAACTTTCTCCCCAAGTGTCAAAACCTTTAACGCCCACCCAATCGATGCCGTGTTCCTCAACCACGTCCGCTTCATTCACTCTGCAGGATATGGCTGCATTTATGTCATCCACCCTTACAGAAGTTTTATCTAAGTTGCCAGTGTTACAAGGCAAACGTAGCAGGACAGAAGCCCATGTGGTCCCTGTGACTTCTGATACTTTGATGGCTATCTCCGATGTACCCTCCCAGGGCTCTGAATTGGGGGGGTAAGGAGGCCTTGTCTGAGGGGGAACTGTCTGACTCAGGAAGTGCATTGCCCCAGACAGATTCAGACGTCATGTCTTTCAGATTTAAACTTGAACACCTCTGCCTGTTGCTGCTAGAGGTTTTGATGACTCTGGACGACTGTGACTCTATTGTGGTACCTCCAGAGAAATTGTGTAAGATGGACAAATACTTAGAGGTCCCTTCTTATTCCGATGTTTTTCCAGTTCCTAAGAGAATTTCAGAAATTGTTGCAAGGGAATGGGGAAGACCGGGTATCCCGTTCTCTCCTCCCCTATTTTTAAGAAAATGTACCCTATAGCTGACACCGTCCGGGACTCTTGGCAGACGGTCCCTAAGGTGGAGGGAGCTATCTCTACCCTGGCGAATCGTACGACTATTCCTATCGAGGACAGTTGTGCTTTCAAAGACCCCATGGATAAGAAGTTGGAGGGTCTTCTCAATAAACTCTATGTTCATCAAGGGTTTTTATTGCAACCAACAGCCTGCATTGTAACAGTCACGACTGCGGCTGCCTTTTGGTTTGAAGCTCTAGAAGAGTCTCTTAGGACTGAGACTTCCTTGGAGGAAATACAAGATTAAGGCCCTTAAGCTGGCTAATTCTTTTATTACGGATGCTGCCTTTCAGGTCACCAAATGGCGGCTAAGAGTTCGGGATTCTCCATCTTAGCACGGAGAGCCCTATGGTTGAATTCTTGGTCTGCGGATGTGTCCTCTAAATCCAAGCTTTTGGCTATTCCTTTCAAGGGAAAGACCCTATTCGGGCCTGACTTGAAAGAAATCATTTCTGACATTACGGGAGGTAAGGGTCACCTCCTCCCTCAAGATAAGACATCTAAGCAAAGGGGACGACAAAGTAATTTGCGTTCCTTTCGTAATTTCAAAGGAGTCCCCCCTTCCTCCTCCGTTAAACAGGAAGGAAATTATCCTCAAGCCAAGCTCAACTGGAGACCCAACCAGGCTTGGAACAAGGGTAAACAACCAAAGAAGCCCGCTGCTGCTCCCAAGACAGCATGAAGGGGCGGCCCCCGATCCGGGACCGGCTCTAGTAGGGGGCAGACTTTCTCTCTTTTCCAGGCTTGGATAAGAGACTTCAGGATCCCTGGACACTAGAAATCGTGTCTCAAGGGTATCAGTTGGAGTTCAAAAATTCCTTACCAAAGGGAAGGTTTCTTCTTTCACGATTGTCTGTAGACCAGATAAAAGAGAGGCGTTCTTACGTTGTGTAAAAGACCTCTCCACTATGGGAGTTATTTCTCCCGTTCCAAAACAGGGACAGGGGTTTTACTCAAATCTTTTTATGGTTCCCAAAAAAGAGGGAGCGTTCCAACCCATTTTAGATCTCAAGAGTCTAAACAAATTTCTCAGAGTTCCATCCTTCAAGAAGGAGACTATTCGGACAATTCTTCCATTGATCCAGGAGGGTCAATATATGACTACCGTGGACTTAAAGGATGCATATATTCATATTCCTATCCACTGAGATCATCATCAGTTCCTGAGGTTTGCCTTTCTAGACAAACATTTTCAGTTTGTGTCCCTTCCCTTCGGGCTGGCCACGGCACCCAGGATCTTTACGAAGTTTCTAGGGTCTCTGCTGGCGGTTCTCAGGCCGTGGGGCATTGCAGTGGCGCCTTATCTGGACGATATTCTGATCCAGGCGTCGTCTTATAAGCTGACAAAGTCTCATACCGACATGGTTCTATCCTTTCTAAGGACTCATGGGTGGAAGGTGAATCTAGAAAAGAGTTCACTAACTCCACAGACAAGGGTTCCTTTCCTGGGAACTCTAATAGACTCTGAAATATCCATGAAAATCTTCTTGACGGAAGTCAAAAAATGAAAGATTCTGAATACATGCCGATCCCTTCAGTCCAATCCTCGGCCATCAGTGGCTCAGTGCATGGAGGTAATTGGATTGATGGTGGCGGCAATGGACATCATTCCGTTTGCTCGTTTTCATCTCAGACCTCTACAACTGAGCATACTCAGACAGTGGAATGGAGATTATGCAAACTTGTCTCCTCAGATAGATCTGGATCAGGAGATAAGAGACTCTCTTGTTTGGTGGTTGTCGCCGGATCATCTGTCCCAAGGGATGTGCTTCCGCAGACCCCCATGGGTGATAGTAACAACGGACGCCAGTCTACTAGGATGGGGCGCAGTCTGGAATTCCCTGAAGGCTCAGGGTGTGTGGACTCGGTCGGAGTCTCTACTTCCAATAAATATTCTGGAGTTGAGGGCAATATTCAATCCGCTTCACGCTTGGCCTCAGTTGGCTTCGGCAAAATTCATCCGATTTCAGTCAGACAACATCACGACTGTGGCTTATATCAATCATCAGGGAGGAACAAGGAGTTCCTTAGCGATGACAGAAGTATCCAAGATAATTCGGTGGGCGGAGGCTCACTCTTGTTATCTGTCAGCAATCTACATCCCAGGAGTGGACAACTGGGAAGCGGATTTTTTGAGCAGACAGACGTTTCATCCGGGGGAATGGGAACTCCATCCGGAGGTCTTTGCCGCCCTGATTCTCAGATGGGGCAGACCGGAGCTGGATCTTATGGCATCTCGCCAGAATGCCAAGCTCCCGAGATATGGATCCAGGTCCAGGGATCCTCAGGCCGAACTGATAGATGCCTTGGCAGTGCCTTGGTCGTTCAACCTAGCTTATGTGTTTCCACCATTTGCTCTCCTTCCCCGGGTGATTGCTCAAATCAAACAGGAGAGGGCTTCTGTGAACCTTATCGCTCCTGCGTGGCCTCGCAGGACTTGGTATGCCGACCTGGTTGACATGTCCTCTCTGCCACCGTGGAAGCTTCCATTGAGGCAGGACCTTCTCATTCAGGGACCCTTCCATCATCTGAATCTAATTTCTCTGCAGCTGACTGCTTGGAGATTGAACGCTTGATTTTATCTAAGCGAGGGTTCTCTGATTTGGTCATTGATACCTTGATCCAGGCATGTAAGCCTGTTACTAGAAAGATTTACCATAAGATCTGGTGTAAATATCTTTATTGGTGCGAATCCAAG
This sequence comes from Bombina bombina, assembly GCF_027579735.1. Lineage (NCBI taxonomy): Eukaryota > Metazoa > Chordata > Amphibia > Anura > Bombinatoridae > Bombina > Bombina bombina. The sequence continues at coordinate 600,293,462 of NC_069505.1, read as the reverse complement.
GGCTACTCATGGAGTAAGATTAGGATTCCTAGGATTTTATCTTTTCTCCAAGAAGGATTGGAGAAAGGGTTATCAGCGAGTTCCTTAAAGGGACAGATTTCTGCTTTATCAATTTTGCTACACAAACGTCTGGCAGATGTTCCGGATGTTCAATCCTTTTGTCAGGCTCTGACTAGAATCAGGCCTGTGTTCAGACCAATTGCTCCTCCTTGGAGTTTGAATTTTAGTTCTTAAGGTTCTTCAAGGGGTTCCGTTTGAACCTATGCATTCCATAGATATTAAATTGTTATCTTGGAAAGTTTTATTTTTGGTTGCTATTTCTTCTGCTTGCAGAGTTTCTGAGCTTTCAGCATTACAATTTGATTCTCCTTACCTTATTTTTCATTCTGATAAGGTAGTGTTACGTACCAAACCTGGTTTTCTTCCTAAGGTTGTTTCCAACCAAAATATTAATCAGGAAATGATTGTTCCTTCCTTGTGTCCTAATCCTTCTAAGAAGGAATGTCTGTTACATAACTTGGACGTGGTCCGTGCCTTGAAGTATTACTTGCAGGCGACTAAAGAATTTCGTCGACCATCTTCATTATTTGTTGTTTTTTCTGGAAAATGTAGGGGCCAGAAAGCTACGGCTACCTCTCTTTCCTTTTGGCTGAAGAGTATCATCCGTTTTGCATATGAGACTGCTGGACAGCAGCCTCCTGAAAGAATTACGGCTCATTCCACTAGAGCTGTGGCTTCCTCATGGGCATTCAAAAATGATGCTTCTGTTGAACAGATTTGCAAGGCTGCAACTTGGTCGTCTCTTCACACTTTTTCCAAATTTTACAAATTTGATACTTTTGCCTCGTCCGAGGCTGTTTTTGGGAGAAAGGTTCTTCAAGCAGCGGTGCCTTCCGTTTAGGTTCCTGTCTTGCCCCTCCCTTTCATCCGTGTCCTATAGCTTTGGTATTGTATCCCATAAGTAAGGATGAAATCCGTGGACTCGTCATATCTTGTAAAAGAAAAGGAAATTTATGCTTACCTGATAAATTTTATTTATTTTACGATATGACGAGTCCACGGCCCACCCTGTCATTTTTTAAGACAGGTCTTTATTTTTGTTAAACTTCAGTCACCTCTGCACCTTGGCTTTTCCTTTCTCTTCCTAACTTCAGTCGAATGACTGGAGTGGGAGGGAAGGGAGGAGCTATATATATACAGCTCTGCTGTGGTGCTCTTTGCCTCCTTCTGCTTACCAGGAGGCGATATCCCATAAGTAAGGATGAAATCCGTGGACTCGTCATATCGTAAAATAAATAAATTTATCAGGTAAGCATAAATTTCCTTTTTGTGTTGTGCTTCATAATTGGCGCTAAAAAAATTAAATTTATTTTTTTCACCCCACTTCCTATGTGCCTCTTGCCTTCTATATGCTCAGAGGGCTATGCTGTTTGCATTTTTTCCCATTCCTGAAACTGCCATTTAAGGAAATTATAATTTTGCTTTAATGTTGTTTTTTCTTTTACATTTTGCAAGATGTCTCAATCTGATCCTGTCTCAGAAGCAACTGTTGGAACCCTGCTGCCTGATCACAGTTCTACCAAAGTTAAGTGTATCTGTTGTAAATTAGCGGAGATTATATCTCCAGCTGTAGTATGTAACAGTTGCCATGATAAGCTTTTGCACGCAGAAAATGTTTCCATCAGTACTAGCACAGTTTCTGTTGTTCCTTCAACATCTAATGTACATGATATCCCTGTTGATATGAAGAATTATATTGCTGATGCGATACAGAAGGCTTTGTCTGCTATTCCACCTTCTAATAAACGTAAAAGGTCTTTTAAAACTTCTCATAAAGTTGATGAAATTTCTAATGACCGACAACATACTGAAATATCCTCCTCTAATGAGGATCTCTCTGATTCAGAAGATCCTACCTCAGACATTGACACATACTCGATCTTGAAAAGATAAGCAGATTTGTCAATTTGTTCCTTATTGAAATAAGTGTTGGTTACTTTAGATATTGAGGAGTCTAGTCCTCTTGATATAAAAACTAATAAACGTTTACATTCTGTTTATAAACCTCCTGTGGTTACTCCTGAGCCTTTTCCAGTCCCTGATGCTATTTCTGATATGGTTGCTAAGGAATGGATTAAGCCTGGTACTTCTTTCTTTCCTTCTAGGTTTAAAAGGTTTTACCCTTTGCCAACGGATAGATTAGAGTTTTGGGAAAAAGTTCCCAAAGTTGATGGGGCCATTTCTACTCCTGCCAAATGTACTACTATTCCTATGGACTTCTTTTAAAGCTCCTTTAGATAGGAAAATTGAATCTTATCTAAGGAAAGCATATTTATATTCTGGCTATCTTCTCAGGCCTACCATTTCTATGGCTGATGTTGCGGTTGCATCAACCTTTTGGTTGGATAGCCTAGTGCAACAGGAATCAGATCCTGATTTGTCTAGCATTGTTTGCTTCAACATGCTAATCATTTTATCTGTGATGCCATTTTTGATGTCATCAAAATTGATGTAAAATCTATGTCTTTAGCTATTTTAGCTAAAAGAGCTTTATGGCTCAAATCTTGGAATGGTGACATGGTATCTAAGTCTAGATTACTATCTTTCTTTCCAAGGTAACAATTTATTTTGGATTCGATTATTTCAACTATTACTGGGGGAAGGGAGTTTTTTTGCCTCAGGATAAAAGATCTAAGGGTAAATCTAACGCTTCTAATCATTTTCGTTCTTTTCGACAGAATAAGGAACAGAAAACCAATCCTTCCCCTAAAGACTCTGGTTCCAATTGGCAACCTTCTTCAAGTTGGAATAAATCCAAGCCTTTTAAGAAACCAAAACCAGCCTCCAAGTCTGCATGAAAGTGCGGCCCTCATTCCAGTTCAGCTGGTGGGGGGCAGATTGAAGTTATTCCAAGACATTTGGGCAGACTCTGAGATTCTCTTTTCTAGACAAGCATTACCAATTTGTTGCTTTTCCATTTGGCCTAGCAACAGCTCCAAGAATCTTTTCCAAGGTTCTCTGTGCCTTTTTGTCTGTAATCAGAGAACAGGGTATTAAGGTGTTTCCTTATTTGGACGATATTTTGGTACTAGCTCAGTCTTTACATTTAGCCAAATCTCACATGAATCAACTAGTGTTGTTTCTTCAAAGACATGGTTAGAGGATCAGTTTTCCAAAGAGTTTCTTGATTCCTCAGACAAGGGTCACCTTTTTAGGTTTCCAGATAGATTCAGTGTCCATGACTCTGTCCTTAACAAACAAGAGACAAATGAAATTGGTTTCAGCTTGTCAAAACCTTCAGTCTCTATCATTCCCTTCAGTGGCTATGTGCATGGAAGTTTTAGGTCTCATGACTGCAGCATCGGACGCAATCCCCTTTGCTCGTTTTCATATGAGACCTCTGCAGCTTTGTATGCTGAATCAATGGTGCAGGGATTATACTCGGATATCTCAATTGATATACTTAAATCCCAACATTCGACTCTCTCTGACTTGGTGGTTAGACTATCATTGTTTAATTCAGGGGGCCTCTTTTGTTCGTCCTACCTGGACTGTGATCACAACAGATGCAAGTCTTTCAGGTTGGGGAGCTGTTTGGGGATCTCTGACAGCACAAGTGGTTTGGAAACCTCAAGAGGCGAGGTTACCAATCAATATTTTAGAACTCCGTGCTATTTTCAGGGCTCTTCAGATTTGGCCTCTGCTAAAGAGAGTACCGTTCATTTGTTTTCAGACGGACAATGTCACAACTGTGGCATACGTCAATCATCAGGGTGGGACTCGCAGTCCCCTAGCTATGAAAGAAGTATATTTGATACTTTCTTGGGTGGAATCTTGTCTAATTTCTGCGGTGCATATCCCAGGTGTAGACAATTGGGAAGCGGATTACCTCAGCCGTCAGACTTTACATCCGGGGGAGTGGTCTCTCCATCCAGATGTATTTTGCCAGATTGTACAGATGTGGGGTCTTCCAGAAATAGATCTGATGGCCTCTCATCTAAACAAGAAACTTCCCAGGTACCTATCCAGGGCCAGGGATCCTAATGCGGAGATGGTGAATGCTTTAGCAGTTCCTTGGTGTTGCCAACCTGCTTATATCTTTCCGCCTCTAGTTCTTCTTCCAAGAGTGATCTCCAAGATCATTATGGAACAATTGTATGTGTTTCTGATAGTACCAGCGTGGCCTCACAGGTTTTGGTATGCAGGTCTTGTCTGGATGTCCAGTTGCCAACCTTGGACACTTCCTCTAAGACCAGACCTTCTGTCTCAAGGGCCGTTTTTCCATCAGGATCTAAAATCATTGAATTTGAAGGTATGGAAATTGAACGCTTACTGCTTAGTCATAGAGGTGTCTCTGACTCAGTGATTAACACTATGCTACAGGCTCGTAAGTCTGTTTCAAGGAAGATTTATTATTGGGTTTAGAAGACCTATATTTCATGATGTTCTTCTCATAAATTCTCCTTGCATTCTTTTAGAATTCCTAGAATTTTACAGTTTGTTCAGGATGGTTTGGATAAAGGTTTGTCTGCAAGTACTTTGAAGGGACAAATCTCTGCTCTTTCTGTTTTATTTCATAGAAAGATTGCTAAACTTCCTGATATTCACTGTTTTGTGCAGGTTTTGGTTCGTATCAAGCCTGTTATTAAATCAATTTCTCCTCCTTGAAGTCTTAATTTTGGTTTTGATGGCTTTACATGCTCCTCCATTTGAGCCTATGCATTCTCTGGATATCAAACTACTTTCTTGGAAAGTGTTGTTTCTTTTGGCCATCTCTTCAGCTAGAGGAGTTTCTGAATTGTCTGCTCTCTTTTGTGAGTCTCCTTTTCTGATTTTTCATCAGGATAAGGCTGTTTTGCGGACTTCATTTAAATTTCTTCCTAAGGTTGTGAATTTTAACATTAGTAGGGAAATTGTTGTTCCTTCCTTGTGTCCTAATCCCAAGAATGCTCTTGAAAGATATTTGCATTCTTTGGATGCTGTAAGAGCTTTGAAATATTATGTTGAAGATACTAAGGATTTCAGGAAGACTTGTAGTCTATTTGTTGTCTTCTCTGGTTCTAGGAAAGGTCAGAAAGCTTCTTCCATTTCTTTGGCATCTTGGTTAAAGCTTTTGATTCACAAAGCTTATTTGGAGGTGGGACAGTCTCCACCTCAGAGAATTACAGCTCATTCTACTAGATCAGTCGCCACTTCAGATTTGCAAAGCAGCAACTTGGTCTTCCTTGCATACATTTACTAAATTTTACCGTTTTGATGTATTTGCTTCTTCTGAAGCAGTCTTTGGTAGAAAGGTTCTTCAGGCAGCTGTTTCAGTTTGATTCTTCTGCTTATGTTTTAAGTTTTTTTCTTTAAATTTATGAGAAAAACTTATTTTTTTGTGGATTTTTTTTTTTTTAGCGGAAAATAGCTTTTTTTATTTGTATCCCTCCCTTTCTAGTGACTCTTCTGTGGTCTCCCACATCTTGGGTATTTCTATCCCATACATCACTAGCTCATGGACTCTTGCCAATTACATGAAAGAAAACTTAATTTATTTAAGAACTTACCTGATAAATTAATTTCTTTCATATTGGCAAGAGTCCATGAGGCCCATCCTTTTTGGTGGTTATGATTTTTTTGTATAAAGCACAATTATTTCCAAATTCCTTTGTTGATGCTTTTTACTCCTTTCTTTATCACCTACTTGGCTATTCGTTAAACTGCATTGTGGGTGTGGTGAGGGGTGTATTTATAGGCATTTTGAGGTTTGGGAAACTCTGCCCCTCCTGGTAGGATTGAATATCTCATACGTCACTAGCTCATGGACTCTTGCCAATATGAAAGAAATTAATTTATCAGGTAAGTTCTTACATAAATTATGTTTTTCTCCTATTATCAATTTTTTTTCATTCTTTTGGTATCTTTCTTTTAAAAGCATGAATGTAAGCTTAGGAGCCGGCCCATTTCCGGTTCAGCACCATGGGTAGCGCTTGCTGACTACATTTATCCACCAATCAGCAAGCACTTCCTAGGTGATGAGTCAAAAATGGGCCGGCTTCTAAGCTTAGCTTCCTGCTTTTCAAAAAAGATACCAAGAGAACAAAGAAAAATGATAATGGCAGTAAATTAGAAAGTTGCTTAAAATTGCTGCTCTATCTGAACCATGAAAGAAAAAAAATGGGTTTAGTGTCCCTTTAATCAGAAGTTCTTGGAGGAAATAGTTTCTATTTTACATTAGTGTGTTGTGTGTTTTTTTTTTTTTCATACTAAAAATATCTTAAGATTTTAAAGTTTCTGATGAACTAACTACCAGTCACACCTCTTTGTTCTATGTGGTGAGGTTATGGATCTGTTTCTAGGAAAATCCTGGTAAAAAAGGTTCTGGTGCTGACGCTTCCGTAATAGAAGATGTTAAATTGAATTTAGCTTATTCTAAGATAAGTAATAATACTAGGTTTGTATGAGTTGAGACATCTCTGCTTTGTATGCTCAATCATACATTTTACAGCCGTTATTAATTCTTGTATTGTTGTCTTTATTAAAAAAATAAAAAAATATATATATTTGGCTTAAAGGGATACTAAACCCAACATTTTTCTTTTATGATTCAGATAGAGCAGTGCTTTCCAAGCTGTGTGTCGTGACACATTAGTGTGTCGGCGGCAGTCAGTGTGCAGGTGTGTCCCTGCTTCAGCACAATTTTTTTTAAATTTACTTCTTTTTTTTTTTTGGTTTCCGACTTTCCGCCTGCCTGCTACGCATATCACATGATTGACACATTATTGATACCTAGTGGATCACAGATCGTCTTAACCTATTGGCGCAGCTCAGTGGGAAGTGAAACTATTCCCATTGGCGGCTTTGGCGGGACATTAGCTCCTGGATGCACGTGTAGTCTCCTCAATCGGCTCGTGACTGCATGTGTAGTCAGTGAGTGAGACAGCAGTGTGTTTGCAGTGCGGGCAGTAGTCAGTCGGACTCACAGAGCTCTGAGGGCGGCAGCTTAAACGCTGAGCAGAAGTCAGTGTTTTTGGTTTGGTTTTTGCAGCTAGCTCCCAGTAGTGCATTGCTGCTCTTGATATATGGATAGGAAGTAAAAGCTTAAAAATGTGAGTGTCATTATCTAATATTCCACCAAATATTCAGAAACTGTGTTCATGCCATCAACCTCCTACATCTCATTAAAATAGTAAGTAGCTATTGGTGTTATTAAACTTTTTTTTAATTCTTGCACATACATATGGTTACTTGTAAATATATTTTGTTATTATATAATTTATGTATGTGTCCGTATCTCTTAAAACAAGTTAGTGTAACCAACTGTTTGCCAGTACAACTGAATTACTGTGTCGTGAAATGATGTAGGTCTAAAAAGTGTGTCACCAACATGAAACGTTTGGAAAGCTTTGAGATAGAGCATGCAATTTTAAGCAACTTTCTAATTTACTCCTATTATGAATTTTTCTTAGTTCTCCTTTAAAAAGCAGGAATGTGATGCATAGGAGCCGGCCCATTTTTGGTTGAACCTGGGTTATGCTTGCTTATAGGTGGGTAAATGTAAGCCTCCAATAAGCAAGAGCTATCCATGGTGCTGAACCTAAAATGGTCTAAAATGGTCTAAAATGGTCTGGCTGCTAAGATTTATATTCCTGCTTTTAAAATAAAGATAGCAAGAAAACAAAGAAAAATTGATAATAGGAGTAAATTAGAAAGTTGCTTAAAATTTCATGCTCTATCTGTATCATGAAAGAAAAAATGTGGGTTCAGTGTCCCTTTTAAGAAAGGGAAAAAATGAAGTAGCTTTTTGGGCCATAACTGAACACATGGGCTTGTTTCAAAACCAATGATGTAGTCTTTGCTGCATAAATATTTACGCTGTTTGTTCTTATTTGACCAAAGAAGACGGTCATAATTGCTTAGTTCATATCAAAGCCTTAGTAATCAAGAACAAAATTGCAAAACTATCATTAAAAATGACTATGCAAAACTTAAACAGTTTTTAGAAAACCATGTTACATTTACCTGCAATCAAATATATATATATATATATGTGATTTTCACATCTCTTGCCACTACAAATCAGAATAAAAAACTGAACAAACATTCAGCTATCCAGCACTGAGTGCCAAATAGATCTATCAATTTTCTTCCAGATTTTTTTTTGAATATTGGTGTATAGATCTTTATCTATTATCTATCGTATATATCTAAACACGTGTGTGTGTATGTATATATATATATATATATATATGTGTGTATACACACACAAAATCTAAAAAAATAGATAAATGCCTATACAATAAGTTCCAAACTGGCACAACTTTGATCTATATGCAATATAAATATAACTAAGGGATTTCTACAACCAAATATAGGAACAACGACAGAGCTGATATAACCACACACACACACTCTCTTACACATATATATATATATATATATATATATATACATACATACATACATATACACACACACAACCTCTGCTTTTGCAAAACTCCTATGCTGCTCTTGCCGAACACACTTGTGATGAGGAGATTGCTGTTTCTGAGCCCTCTGAAGCTGTAACAGGTAATTCAAATATATTGGTACCTGATTCTCCAGGTAACATAACACAGGTAAGAACTGCAGATGTCTTTTTGAGGAAAAGACTGTTAGTGGGTAACTCTATTTTGAGGAATGTGTATGCCACGGATACACAAGGGTTAAACCTCTACCCACCTACCCCTCTTGTGTTTCTCCCTGGGATTGTTAACCGGTGGGGAGGGCCAGACATGGGCCAATCGCCGGAGGTGAGCTCCCTGGGGAACCGGGGATTCTGAGCCCTATTTCACCTGAACCCCTTCGGCTGACCGGCCCCCTGGAACTGCCGGTCGGCCACACCAGCTCGGATTCCCAGTGTCCTTTGCCCAGGTCGCTCCAGCTGTACTTTGTCCTAGAGATCCGCTCTTTTGGCAGTTAATACCTCTTGAGGAGAACCAGTGGTGGGGTGATTTCCAGGGGGGGAGCTCAAATGGTAACCGGGGGGTTTTCGGACGTAAGGTTTGAGTAGTGAGATGTGGAAGACTGGGTGTATGCTTAGGGTTTTTGGCAAGGCCACTTTATAGGCAACAGGAGACAGTCTTTTCAGGACCTTGTAAGGGCCGATAAACCGAGACCCAAACACGTTCACATACTGGGATGGCACGTACAGAAGCTCTTTGATGTTCAGCAAACCTTTTATATCTTGAGACAGCTGAACGTAGCTGAGAGCGAATACGTTGCCAATGAGTGGTGAGTCTAGTGATGTGTCGGTTAGCAGCAGGAACCCCAGTGGACTTAGCAGAAAGAGTGAAGACACGAGGTTGATACCCTGCTGCGGCTTGAAATGGAAAACATTTAAGAGAAGAGTGCCAATGAGTGTTTCTTGCCAGCTCAGCTAGGGGTAACAGCTCAGACCAGTTGGTATGGCGAGCATTGACAAAGGCTCTAAGATAGGCTTCAAAATCCTGGTTTACTCTCTGTTAGTCCATTGGTCTGAGGATGGTAGCCAGAAGACAAGGAAACAGTGGTTCCAATCAACTTACAAAAGGCTCTCCAAAAGGTAGAGATTAACTGTGGACCTCTGTCAGAAACGATATTCACAGGAATGCAATGAAGTTGTACCACATGCAAGAGAAAGAGATAATTCTTGGGCAGAAGGCAGTTTGGTTAGGGGTACAAAATAAGCTAGTCTGGAAAAGCAATCCACCACAACCCAGATAACTGTATAGTGGTCAGAAGGAGGAAGGTCCACAATGAAGTCCATTGTTATGTGTGTCCATGGTTGTTTGGGAATGGACAATGGTTGGAGCAAGCCAGGAAGCAAGGATCGGGGAATTTGTTGGCAGCACAAGTAGTGCAGGCTTTCACATAATCCTGAGTGTCAGACTTAATAGTAGGCCACCATACGTGTTGGGAAAGACACTTAAAATTCCTAGTCAAACCAGGATATCCTGAGAGTTTACTATCATTAGCCCAGTATAGCACAGGGGTGCATAGGTTCAGAGGCACAAAGAGGACATCTGATGCCACGGGGGCTCCAGAATGTTTACTAGACTGGGCACGTTGCAATCTTTGCAGAAGGGTGGTGTTTAGTTGTGCAACCACACAGGAGGGAGGTATGATGTGTTCAATAGGAGCTTCAGAGGAGTCACTTGAGTGAGGGAACTGACGGGAAAGGGCATCCGCCTTCTTGTTCTTGGTCCCAGGAATATAAGAGAGAACAAAGTTAAAACGGGAAAAGAACTAGGCCCACCTGGCCTGTCGAGGATTGAGTCGATGAGCAGTCTCTAGGTAAGTCGGATTCTTGTGGTCGGTGAGAATCTGAATGGGATTGGCGGTGCCCTCTAACCAATGATGCCATTCAGTCAAAGCCATCTTAATGGCTAAGAGTTCATGATTACCCGCATCGTAATTCCTCTCAGCAGGAGTAAAACGTTTAGAGAAAAAGGCTACAGGGTGTGACTTGGCAGTCATAGGATCTCTTTGGGTTAGTACTGCTCCAGCCCCTATCTTGGAGGCATCAACATCTAAAGTAAACTGCAGGTCAGGATCAGGATGGCGGCGCACAGGAGCAGAACAGAAAGCCTTTTTCAGACAAGAGAAGGCATTAATGGCTTCAGGAGGCCAATGTTTACAGTCTTTGTTCCGTTTGGTCAGTTCAGTGAGAGGAGCGACTGTTTGTGAAAAGTTCTTTATAAACTTGCGGTAATAATTGGAGAACCCCAAGAATCTCTGTAATTCCTTTAATGAAGTAGGTTGAGCCCATTCTAGAACTGCGGTGAGTTTAGCAGTATCCATGGCAAAACCTTCTTTGGAGATGACATAAGCAAGGAATTGGATCTGAACTTGATCAAACTCACATTTCTCTTGTAAGGTGTATCCAGTCCACGGATCATCCATTACTTGTGGGATATTCTCCTCCCCAACAGGGAGCTGCAAGAGGATCACCCACAGCAGAGCTGTCTATATAGCTCCTCCCCCAACTGCCACTCCCCAGTCATTCTCTTGCAGCTCTCGACATGGGTAGTTGCTAGAGAGATGTGGTGCATTAATGTAGTTTATCTTCAATCAAAAGTTTTATTTTCAAATGGTACCGGAGTTGTACTATTTTAGCCTCAGGCAGAAAGTTGAAGAAGAGTCTGCCTGAGGTTTTTGATGATCTTAGCAGTTTGTAACTAAGATCCACTGCTGTTCTCACACATAACTGAAGAGATGAGTAACTTCAGCTGGGGGAATAGCGTGCAGGGCTACCTGCTCTGAGGTATGTGCAGTTAAAAAAAATTCTAGAGAGAGGATAAGCTAGAAAATGCTGACAGTACCTGATTTATTTAAGGTAAGCCTGATTACAGTGATTTAATACGACTGGTATCATGCTTGCTGTAAAGGGTAATATTTTTGTTATTTACTCTCATTACTGAATATATATAACGTTTGCTTGATGTATATAAACGTTTATTACAAATGGTGATGAAACTTTATTCTGGGGCCCAGTTTTTCCACATGGCTGACTAGATTTTGCCTAGGGATAGTTTTTTATGGCCCTCTCATTGTGAGTACAGGTTGGGAGGGGCCTAATTTCAGGCCTAAATCGTGCAGTAGTTTTTGCAGCTTGAGACTTCCAGCTTCCCTGAAGGAGTCCCCTGAACATATAGGACCTCTCTAAAGGGTTTTTGTGCCTTCCAAAGTCGTCGTATGGGCAGGTAGGGCCACAGTAGAGCTGTGGCAGTTGGTTGTGACGTTTATATCGTTTTTTTGATCCGGTTTTGAAACTAAGGGGTTAATCATCCATTTGCAAGTGGGTGCAATGCTATTTAAGTCTATTATACACACTGTAAAAATTTCGTAAAATTTACTGCTTTTTTCACTGTTTTGCAGTTTCTGTGATTGTTTTTTTTCTCTTAAAGGCACAGTACTGTTTTTATTTTTTGCTTGTTCACAGTTATTAAAGTGTTTTACAAGCTTGCTGGTCTCATTACTAGTCTGTTTAAACATGTCTGACATAGAGGAAACTCATTGTTCATTATGTTTAGAAGCCATTGTGGAACCCCCTCTTAGAATGTGTACCAAATGCACTGATTTTACTATAAGCTATAAAGATCATATTCTGGCTTTAAAAGATTTATCACCAGAGGAAACTGACAAGTTATGCCGACAAACTCTCCCCACGTGTCAGAACCTATGACTCCCGCTCAAGGGACGCCCGCTCTAGAGGCGCCAAGTACATCTAGCGCGCCCATAGCGTTTACCTTACAAGACATGGCGGCAGTTATGGATCATACCCTTACAGCGGTATTGTCCAAACTACCAGGGTTACAAGGAAAGCGAGACAGCTCTGGGACTAGGAAAAATACAGAGCACTCTGACGCTTTAGTAGCTATGTCTGATATTCCCTCACAATATGCAGAAGCTGAGGAAGGAGAGCTTCTATCTGTGGGTGATTTTTCTGACTCAGGGAAGATAATTCAACCTGATTCTGATATGTCTACATTTAAATTTAAGCTTGAACACCTCCGCGTGTTGCTCAGGGAGGTTTTAGCTGCTCTGAATGACTGTGACACCATTATGGTCCCAGAGAAATTGTGTAGATTGGATAAATACTATGCAGTGCCTGTTTACACTGATGTTTTTCCAATACCTAAGAGGTTTTCAGAAATTATTACTAAGGAATGGGATAGACCAGGTGTACCGTTCTCTCCCCCTCCTGTTTTTAAAAAGATGTTTCCCATAGATGCCGCTACACGGGACTTATGGCAAACGGTCCCTAAGGTGGAGGGAGCAGTCTCTACCCTAGCGAAGCGTACAACTATCCCAGTTGAGGACAGTTGTGCTTTCCTAGATCCAATGGATAAAAAGTTAGTGGGTTACCTTAAGAAAATGTTTATTCAACAGGGTTTTATTCTCCAGCCTCTTGCATGCATTGCCCCTGTCACTGCTGCTGCGGACTTCTGGTTTGAGTCTCTGGAAGAGGCTCTACAGGTAAAAACCCCATTGGATGATATACTTGACAAGCTTAAAGCTCTTAAGCTAGCCAATTCATTTGTTTCTGACGCCGTTGTTCATTTAACCAAACTAATGGCTAAGAACTCAGGTTTTGCTATTCAAGCGCGTAGGGCGTTATGGCTTAAATCCTGGTCAGCTGACGTTACTTCAAAGTCTAAGCTTCTCAATATTCCCTTCAAGGGACAGACCCTATTCGGGCCCGGACTGAAGGAGATCATTTCTGATATTACTGGAGGAAAAGGTCACGCCCTTCCTCAGGATAGGTCCAACAAATTAAGGACCAAACAGACTAATTTTCGTGCCTTTCGAAACTTCAAGACTGGCGCAGCATCAACTTCCTCTAATACTAAACAAGAGGGAAATTTTGCCCAGTCCAAGCCGGTCTGGAGACCTAACCAGGCTTGGAACAAAGGAAGGCAGGCCAAAAAGCCTGCTGCTGCCTCTAAGACAGCATGAAGGATTAGCCCCCGATCCGGTAACGGATCTAGTAGGGGGCAGACTTTCTCTCTTCGCCCAGGCTTGGTCCAGGATCCCTGGGTGTTGGAAATTGTGTCCCAGGGGTATCTTCTGGACTTCAAAGCTTCTTCCCCAAAAGGAAGATTTCACCTCTCACAATTATCTGCAAACCAGATAAAGAGAGAGGCATTCTTACATTGTGTTCAAGACCTCCTAGTTATGGGAGTGATCCACCCAGTTCCAAGGGAGGAACAGGGGCAAGGATTCTATTCAAATCTGTTTGTGGTTCCCAAGAAAGAGGGAACCTTCAGACCAATCTTAGATCTCAAGAGCCTAAACAAATTTCTCAGGGTCCCATCCTTCAAAATGGAGACTATTCGAACCATCCTACCTATGATCCAGAAGGGTCAATATATGACTACCGTGGACTTAAAGGATGCTTATCTCCACATTCCGATACACAGAGATCATCATCGGTTTCTCAGGTTCGCCTTTCTAGACAGGCATTACCAGTTTGTAGCTCTTCCCTTCGGGTTAGCTACGGCACCAAGAATCTTTACAAAGGTTCTGGGGTCACTTCTGGCGGTCCTAAGGCCGCGGGGTATAGCAGTAGCCCCTTACCTAGACGACATTCTGATACAGGCGTCGAATTTTCAAATTGCCAAGTCACATACGGACATTGTTCTGGCATTTCTGAGGTCTCATGGGTGGAAAGTGAATGAAGAAAAGAGTTCTCTGTCACCTCTCACAAGAGTTTCCTTCCTGGGAACTCTGATAGATTCTGTAGAAATTAAGATTTACCTGACAGAGGCCAGGTTGTCAAAACTTCTAAATTCCTGCCGTGTTCTTTATTCTACTTCTCGCCCTTCAGTGGCTCAGTGTATGGAAGTAATCGGCTTAATGGTAGCGGCAATGGACATAGTGCCATTTGCCCGCCTACATCTCAGACCGCTGCAACTCTGCATGCTCGGTCAGTGGAATGGAGATTACACAGATTTGTCCCCTCTACTAAATCTGGATCAAGAGACCAGGGATTCTCTTCTCTGGTGGCTATCTCGGGTCCATCTGTCCAAAGGTATGACCTTCCGCAGGACAGATTGGGCTGGGGTGCAGTCTGGAACTCCCTGAAGGCTCAGGGATCGTGGACTCAGGAGGAGGCACTCCTTCCGACAAACATTCTGGAACTAAGAGCGATATTCAATGCTCTTCAGGCTTGGCCTCAGCTAGCTGCGGTCAGGTTCATCAGATTTCAGTCGGACAACATCACGACTGTAGCTTACATCAACCATCAAGGGGGAACAAGGAGTTCCCTAGCAATGTTGGAGGTTTCAAAGATAATTCTATGGGCAGAGATTCACTCTTGCCATCTATCAGCTATCCATATCCCAGGAGTAGAGAACTGGGAGGCGGATTTTCTAAGTCGACAAACTTTTCATCCGGGGGAGTGGGAGCTCCATCCGGAGGTGTTGGCACAGTTGATTCAACTTTGGGGCAAACCAGAACTGGATCTCATGGCGTCTCGTCAGAACGCCAAGCTTCCTTGTTACGGATCCAGGTCCAGGGATCCCAAGGCAGCACTGATAGATGCTCTAGCAGCGCCTTGGTCCTTCAACCTGGCTTATGTGTTTCCACCGTTTCCTCTGCTCCATCGTCTGATTGCCAAGATCAAGCAGAAGAGAGCTTCGGTGATTTTGATAGCACCTGCGTGGCCACGCAGGACTTGGTATGCAGATCTGGTGGACATGTCATCCTTTCCACCATGGACTCTGCCGCTGAGACAAGACCTTCTACTTCAGGGTCCTTTCAACCATCCAAATCTGATTTCTCTGCGTCTGACTGCTTGGAGATTGAACGCTTGATTTTGTCAAAGCGTGGTTTCTCCGAGTCGGTCATTGATACCTTTATACAGGCGCGAAAGCCTGTCACCAGGAAAATCTATCATAAGATATGGTGTAAATATCTTCATTGGTGTGAATCCAAGGGTTACTCATGGAGTAAAGTCAGGATTCCTAGGATATTATCCTTTCTCCAAGAAGGATTGGAGAAGGGCTTATCAGCTAGTTCCTTAAAGGGACAGATTTCTGCTCTGTCTATCCTTTTGCACAAACGTCTGGCTGAGGTTCCAGATGTTCAGGCGTTTTGTCAGGCTCTGGTTAGAATCAAGCCTGTGTTTAAACCTGTTGCTCCACCATGGAGTTTAAATTTAGTTCTTAAAGTTCTTCAAGGGGTTCCGTTTGAACCTTTGCATTCCATAGATATTAAGCTCTTATCTTGGAAAGTTCTGTTTTTTAGTAGCTATCTCCTCAGCTCGAAGAGTTTCGGAGTTATCTGCTTTACAGTGTGATTCCCCTTATCTCATTTTCCATGCAGATAAGGTAGTGTTACGTACCAAACCTGGTTTTCTACCTAAGGTGGTATCTAATAAGAATATCAATCAGGAGATTGTTGTTCCGTCACTGTGTCCTAATCCTTCTTCGAAGAAGGAACGTCTATTACACAATCTTGACGTGGTTCGTGCTTTAAAGTTTTATTTACAAGCTACTAAAGATTTTCGTCAAACATCTGCATTGTTTGTTATCTACTCTGGACAGAGGAGAGGCCAAAAGGCTTCGGCAACTTCTCTCTCTTTTTGGCTAAGAAGTATAATCCGCTTAGCTTATGAGACTGCTGGCCAGCAGCCTCCTGAAAGAATTACGGCTCATTCTACTAGCGGTAGCTTCCACATGGGCTTTTAAGAATGAGGCTTCTGTTGAACAGATTTGTAAGGCGGCGACTTGGTCTTCGCTTCATACTTTTTCTAAATTCTACAAATTTGATACTTTTGCTTCTTCGGAGGCTATTTTTGGGAGAAAGGTCTTACAGGCAGTGGTGCCTTCCGTTTAAGCACCTGCCTTGTCCCTCCCTTCATCCGTGTCCTATAGCTTTGGTATTGGTATCCCACAAGTAATGGATGATCCGTGGACTGGATACACCTTACAAGAGAAAACCTAATTTATGCTTACCTGATAAAAAATTTTCTCTTGTGGTGTATCCAGTCCACGGCCCGCCCTGTCATTTCAAGGCAGGTGTTTTTTATTTTTAAACTACAGTCACCACTGCACCCTATAGTTTCTCCTTTCTCTTGCTTGTCTTCGGTCGAATGACTGGGGAGTGGCAGTTGGGGGAGGAGCTATATAGACAGCTCTGCTGTGGGTGATCCTCTTGCAGCTCCCTGTTGGGGAGGAGAATATCCCACAAGTAATGGATGATCCGTGGACTGGATACACCACAAGATAAATAAATTTATCAGGTAAGCATAAATTATGTTTTTTCTAGCTTGGCTACCAAAGAATTGTCTCTGAGACGTAGAAAAAATTGTCTCACGTGTTTGTGATGCTCCTCTAAAGTGGAAGAGAAAACAAGGATGTCATCCAGATTGACGATGACAGTTCGGTTGAGGTCACGGAAGACATCGTTGACAAATGCCTGGAAGACTGCAGGGGCGTTACACAGCCCAAAGGGCATTACAAGGTATTCGTAGTGCCCGGATCTTGTGTTGGAAGTGGTCTTCCATTCGTGGCCTGGAAAGATACGAATCAGATTGTATGCCCCACGTAAGTCCAACTTGGTGAAAAAGCAAGCATCCTGGAGTGAGTCATACAGTTCGGTGATCAATGGAATGGGATAGTGATTCTTGATAGTTATGTTGTTCAAGGCCCGGTAGTCGATGCAGGGTCTGATCCCACCATCCTTCTTACTGACAAAAAAGAAGCCTGCCCCAGCAGGAGAGGATGAAGGGCGAATCAATCCTTTATCTAGGTTTTCTTGGATGTACTCCTCCATGGATTTGGTTTCAGCTTTGGAGAGTGGATAAGTCCTCCCTTTAGGAAGTGGGGCTCCGGGAAAGAGGTCGATCTTGCAGTCATAAGGACGATGGGGTGGTAGCACGTCGGCTGCTTTTTTCTCAAATACATCTGCAAAGTCTGCATATATTGACGTAAGGATTGGAGGAGTCTGTATACTGGCTATGGGGATGCGGAGCAGAGGAGTGACTTTGGCAAGGCAGAAGTGGAAACAGGAGGTACCCCAGGAGGCCAGTTGTCCCTCAGCCCAGTCGAAATGTGGATTGTGTACCCGAAGCCAAGGATGACAGGCTGTGCTGGAGAATGAATGACCTTGAATTGCAGCTGTTCGGTATGAAGGACTCCCACGGTCAGGGTTAGGGGTACTGACTCCAAATGGATCAACCCTGAACCAAGGGGGTGCCATCCAGAGTAGTTATTTTGAGACAATGTCTTTTTCCCCTAAGCATTGGATTTTCCCGGCCGAATGTCACAGTCCTTTAGTTGGTGGGTATTGGACCCACAATAAAAGCATAGTCTCAATCTCCTTCTTCTCTGTCTTTCAGACTCCTGAAGGTTTGAAGTAGGAGAGATCCATGGGTTCCTCCACTGAGGTAACTGGAGCTGCTGAGGAGGTAGAGGTTACTGCCGAAACTGGATGAAGAACCCTCCTTGTTTTGTCTCTCTCAGCTTGTCTCTCCTGAAAGCGAGAGTCCAGACTGATACAAAACATTATAAAGTCATCCAAAGAAGAAGAAATATCATGATAAGCGAGTTCATCTTTGATGCATTCATGCAGACCCCTCCTAAAGGCTGCCTTGAGAGCATTGCCATCCCAAGTGGTTTCAAGTGCCAATGTGCGAAATTCGATGGCGAACTGTGCCACAGTTCTATTGCCCTGGCGGAAGTCTAGGTGAGAATATTCTGCAGCAGAGGTACGGCCAGAAGTCCCAAACACAGAAGATAATGCAGAAATGAAATCATCAGCATCCTGCAGGAGTGGAGCATTCTGTTCCAAGAGGGGAGAGACCCAGGCTAGGGCCTTGTCTTTCAGGAAGGAAATGATAAAGGTGACCCTTGACTGTTGAGACTGAAAGGTGTGAGGATCATTGCGGAAGTGCAACCTGCATTGGTTGAGAAAACCCCTGCAATCAGTAGTACCCTTGTACTTGTCAGTCAAAGGTTTTCGTGGGTATACTTCCAGAAGCAGAGGAAGAAGTCGCAGTACTAGGAGTAGGGACTGGAGGTGAAACGGGAGCGTTATTCCTCGCTGTAACTATTAAGGAGAGTTGAGCAGTAATAGTCTCTAGCTTGGAATTCATAGTCTGCAACTGTGTGGTATGGGTTCCCAACATCTGCCCCTGAAGATAAACCTCATCTGGCTCCATGGCCCAAGTATAATGTAATGCTCGTGGGATACTCCTCTATCAGACCGAACTTGGCCAGTAGTCTTGTTATCCCGGCGTCGATACGGAAAGATAGGGAATATCCCAGAGCAGAGAAAGTTAGTAAGATGAGGAGAGCGGCACTCGCAATAGGCAGGACAGTCCCCAGCGGCAATGGCAGAGCAGTCCAAGGCAAACCACTAGAAAGGACAGACAGGATTTGGCAACAGTAAAGCAGTCCAAGGACAAACCACTACAATGGTCAGGCAGGCAGGGTTTGACAACGGTAAAGAAGTCCAAGGGCACACCACTAGAATGGTCAGGCAGGGTTCGGCAACAAAGAGGCAATCCAGAACAACGGGTTAATAAGCAGAGTAGTCAGACAGGCAGGGTTCAGCAGCAGTATATCAATCCAGCAATTCAGGGGTATAACAGGCAGAGTAGTCAGACAGGCAGGGTTCAAACACATTTAAGGCAATACTGAAGTAACTATCAATCACACCCAGGAGCACACAAAGTAACAACTATACTTGGGCAGTGATAGATCGTACTAGGATTACTTACATGGGTGGAGGATTTGTGCCTTAGCGTGTAACCGGCATCAGAGAGTAGAGGAGCGTGCAGCGATGATGTCATCACCGCACGCATCCAGAGCCGACACAACCCTAGGCAATGAGCAAGGAAGGAGAAGCCACGCCCCTAGCAACGGCTAGAGCGGCTCGTCGTGATAGGGTGTATCTAAGAAATCTTATTGTGATATGTAAACACATAAAGGCCAAATACAATACATGAGGGTGTGTATGACAAAAATATTGATGCTATTAGCAAATTCTAACCACTAGGAGTGTTCATGTGTGATTAGTATATATACTGTATGTACTCATATATGGGTACATATTACATTGCCTTGACCATTATAAAACAATTTGTGTGGTGCAATATTAGTAAAATGGTGATGATAGGGGACGGGTATATGTTACCATCAGAGGGTATATGTGTCAATCACAATGGCTCAACATATAAACCAATTATGTGAAAAATTAGTCATATTGATGACCTATACTAAACTAGTGTGGTTATTATACAGTATATACACGTGATTACTCTAATAGCTGTAATTAAAAATTAATTAAGACTAAAAAAGTCTATAATAATAAAGAAGACCAATTTGCACATATCAAGGCTCATTTCTAAATTATATATGCAGGGGGATAACAATTAAATAGATCTAAGTATAAAAATTAAATAAAATATACACAACTAAACTCCAGTTTACAAAAAATATATATATAATAAACTAATAATAATATTAACAGAAATATCCTATATCAGTTGAAAGCAGCTGAATCTATTACTTCATTTAGACCTGTAGGAAAAAGGGACTGAAACTTGTAAATCCAAAAGGTTTCCCTTTGTCTTAGTTTGGTGTACCTATTGTATTAATGGGAGGGTAAAATATGTTCAATGGGGGTAATATGATAACTACACGGTTCACCAAAGTGTGTCTGAAAGTGATGTCTAGGCACACTGTGGAGAAGTGACTTCTATTTAATATTTTGTAAATGTTCACTCCATCTGGTGCGGACTTTACGCGTAGTGCGGCCTAAGTACTGAAGACCACACTTACAGGATAATACATATATTACGAAGAATGTATTACAGGTGATTTGGCCCCTAATCTTAAACACTTCTCCTGTAGTGTTGGCAGTTACAGTCGTTGACTTGTGTTTGATGTATTTGCACATTGAACATCTAGGATGTTCACATCTGTAAGTGCCTGAAGAAAGATTCTTCAGTTTCGACTTTCTTACCCCAGATTTTTTAGACATTACTATCTTGCTGGGGGCAAGCTTTTGCTTAGGGTAGGGGCTCTCCTAAAAGTCATAAGAGGTTGAGGATCTAAGATTTGTTTAAAGGGACAGTCAACACCAGAATTTTTGTTGTTTTAAAAGATAATCCCTTAATTACCAATTCCCCAGTTTTTCATAACCAACACAGTTATGATACACGTTTTACCTCTGTAATTACCTTGTATTTAAGCCTCAGCAGACTACCCCCTTATTTCAGTTCTTTTGACAGACTTGCATTTTAGCCATTCAGAGCTGCCTCCATGGTAAATTCACGTACATGAGCTCAATGTATCTATATGAAACGCATGAACTAATGCCCTCTAGTGGTGAAAAACTATCAAAATGCATTTAGATTAGAGGCGGCCTTCAAGGTCTAAGAAATTAGCATATGAAACTCCTAGGTTTAGCTTTCAACTAAGAATACCAAGAGTACAAAGCAAAATTTGTGATAAAAGTAAATTGGAAAGTTGTTTAAAATTACATACCCTATTTGAAACTTGAAAGTTTTTTTTGGACTTGACTGTCCCTTTAAGCACAGGGTCCTTCTGGAGAATACGCCAATGTTTTTGCAATGATTTTTTAATAGCTCTGTGATTTGAATTATATTGGGTAATGAAGCGTGGTTGTGAGGTACTGTTTTCAATTTCATTACTTGACAAAGTACCTTTGGATTTACCTTTGAGCATATTAATTCTATCTAGATCTCTGGCTCTTTCTTGACTGTTTTTAATAAGAGAGGGAGGATATCTATCCTTTATCCAAAAATCTTTCAACTAGAACTGGGGATTGTTTATCATATTGTCAGGGTACAGGTAAATATATATATATATATATATATATATGTGTGTGTGTCAATAGGACAGGGAAATGTGTTTATGTATGAAACCATATTTTTATCAGATATTACTGAAATAGGGTTGAAATTCTGATGTCAGGATTTGATTCACAAAACCCCCACAAGTTTGAATAAACATTTCAGGACTAAATTGCAGACAGGATGTCACCAGAGACTAAGGACAAAACCATTTGCTCCTTAATTGAAAAAGGGACTGATAATTAGCACAGGTTTGTTGAGTGACTCATGCTGTGTGGCTGCTAACACTGGAATATACATAGTGTGGATATTGCGTCTGGGTTGGGATAACATACAGTAAAGGCACATGGCTTACATTGTGATTTCAAAACAACTGTATTTAGATTTCAAATAAAATATACTTCTAGGAAAATATATATTTTAATGGATATGAGACTGTCTATTTATGTGATATTAAATATAAACACATGAATATATATATATATGGAAAGTAAAAGATTGAATTAAATTTGTAATAATCCCATATTTGAATTACACACACATATATATATATATATATATAACACATGCTTTCCTGTTTTCCAGATGGAGCTAAAAAATGATAAATACAAGATACTGCATAGAAGTGAATGTGTGTGAGTGTGTATGTATATGTATGTATGTATGTATGTGTATATATATATATTTCTTTCATGTAATTAGCAAGAGTCCATGAGCTAGTGACGTATGGGATATACATTCCTACCAGGAGGGGCAAAGTTTCCCAAACCTCAAAATGCCTATAAATACACCCCTCACCACACCCACAAATCAGTTTTACAAACTTTGCCTCCTATGGAGGTGGTGAAGTAAGTTTGTGCTAGATTCTACGTTGATATGCGCTCCGCAGCAAGTTGGAGCCCGGTTTTCCTCTCAGCGTGCAGTGAATGTCAGAGGGATGTGAGGAGAGTATTGCCTATTTGAATGCAGTGATCTCCTTCTACGGGGTCTATTTCATAGGTTCTCTGTTATCGGTCGTAGAGATTCATCTCTTACCTCCCTTTTCAGATCGACGATATACTCTTATATATACCATTACCTCTACTGATTCTCGTTTCAGTACTGGTTTGGCTTTCTACAAACATGTAGATGAGTGTCCTGGGGTAAGTATATCTTTTTTTCTGTGACACTCTAAGCTATGGTTGGGCACTTTGTTTATAAAGTTCTAAATATATGTATTTAAACATTTATTTGCCTTGACTCAGAATGTTCAACATTCCTTATTTTTCAGACAGTCAGTTTCATATTTGGGATAATGCATTTCAAATTGATAATTTTTTTCTTACCTTCAAAAAATTTGACTCTTTTTCCCTGTGGGCTGTTAGGCTCGCGGGGGCTGAAAATGCTTCATTTTATCGCGTCATTCTTGACGCAGACTTTTTTGGCGCAAAAAAAAAAAAAAAAAAAAAAAACCTTTTTCGTTTCCGGCGTCAAACGTGTCGCCGGAAGTTGCGTCATTTTTTGACGTTATTTTGCGTCAAAGATGTCGGCGTTCCGGATGTTGCGTCATTTTTGGCGCCAAAAGCATTTAGGCGCCAAAAATGTGGGCGTCTTTTTTGGCGCCAAAAAATATGGGCGTCACTTTTGTCTCCACATTATTTCAGTCTCATTTTTCATTGCTTCTGGTTGCTAGAAGCTTGTTCTTTGGCATTTTTTCCCATTCCTGAAACTGTCATTTAAGGAATTTGATCAATTTTGCTTTATATGTTGTTTTTTCTCTTACATATTGCAAGATGTCTCACGTTGCATCTGAGTCAGAAGATACTACAGGAAAATCGCTGTCTAGTGCTGGATCTACCAAAGCTAAGTGTATCTGCTGTAAACTTTTGGTAGCTATTATATATATATATATATATATATATATTGAAAGCATAAAATATCTTAACCTCTGTGTTTTTAAGAATATGAATAGATATTTGTGGACCTGGAAAGAAATAATTAATGACACTTATTTTTATTTCAGATCTACTCAGACAAGATTAATATATCCAGGAAGAAATGCACAGAAATGTAAAACATGCTGTATTTGTGTAAATGCATGTATAACAGATATTAAATGCCACTAATTTCAAAATAATTAGCAGTATTAAATTGCTTTAATATGATATAATGTTAAGGGCATACTGTGTTTCATGTCAAATTGATCATAATAAATAATGTGATATAATACAGTACATATACACATAGAACTTACTAATGTAAGAAAATTATGGTATTTGTTACACATTTTAAAGAAATATTTTCTTTCACTGTCTAAAAAATGTTGGATAGTTAAATATATTGCTGTGTTGTATGTCTACTGCCCCCGAGTGGCCAAAATCCAGTAGGACAGTTAAGGGAATTTAACTGTTCAAAAGATGCGTTTCCATGGTGAACATGCTCAGCTCCGTTAAGGGCCAATCCAATCAGATATTCCAAATATCCAATCAGAAGGGACAAGGAGGGGCCACCCATTATTTTCACCACTGAGGAGAACCCATATAAGCTGAATGCAAGATAGAGAAAGGACAGACACAGATTCTACTGGCTAACTGATAACTGGTGTGCTGGGCGTGAGACACCATTTTTACTTTGGCAAATCTGATCTACCTTTTTCTCATTTGATTGCAAAAATATACTTATTGGTATTTTCTGAGGTGAAATATTCCTATCAAGGAATATTGGATATTGATTTGGTGTTCATCATTGGTAACGTATTAAGAGATTGCTGTAGCAAATAAATTTAAAGAGCAAATTGTACTTTTAATCTGTGTTTCATAGTTTTGAATAGTTCTTAGCTTGCATTTTTGTATGCAAAACATTTAAAGTAAACATTCATTATTGCTGTATGCAGCAGATTTAAAGAAGTAGCTTGTATTTCAAGTTAGTATTTCATAAGCCTGTGTATTGTTTAAATTTGTGTCTTGTAGGCTAAGTAACTTATCTGTGCAATTTCTGATGTTTTAAATTAAAATTGTATTAGGATAAATTGCAGTTAAATAGCAGAATATATATATATATATATATATATATATATATATATATTACTCTATTATTCATTAGCACTGTTAATTGTTGTTGCTGGATATAAGTAGCTGTTATTTTAAGTCTCACTGTGATAACTGGGTGAAACTTCTATTGTTAATAAGGTAAACGTGTATAGTATTGTCTCATATTCTGGTTCCTACAAATATAGTCCAATATGCTCATAGATATTAACTAAATAAAAAGAATTCAGATATTTATATTAATTTTGTGGTTTCTAGTAGATGCATATTAGTTAAGGGTTTCTATTTTTAAGGATAATTATTAATGGTATTGTATTATAACCCTGAGATAGACTGATATATTATTTGGGTAGCACTACTGAAGCTTCTTATAAATATACTGACAATATGTTTCCAAAGTACTACAATTTCTCCTAATTCTATTGAATTGACTATATGGAATATTCATCTTCCAACTTTTCAGATGGTTACTTGTAAAGTGCAAAATATTATTGCTATCTCCTTTTTTTTTTAAAAAAGTGGAAGTGCATAGTTCACCTTGTGTTCCCCAAGATAAGGAGATATCTAAAAATTCTATCTGGTATGGCTGGATGTTTGATTTAAAAGTAAGGCCCATCTCATTCTCATTCAGATGTTTAACAGAATTTTCAGCCTCCTGTACTGTTCTGTCCCATATGAATAACAGGTCGTCTATATAACGGCCATAGAACACCTAGAGTTATACAGGGAGTGCAGAATTATTAGGCAAGTTGTATTTTTGAGGATTAATTTTATTATTGAACAACAACCATGTTCTCAATGAACCCAAAAAAACTCATTAATATCAAAGCTGAATAGTTTTGGAAGTAGTTTTTAGTTTGTTTTTAGTTATAGCTATTTTAGGGGGATATCTGTGTGTGCAGGTGACTATTACTGTGCATAATTATTAGGCAACTTAACAAAAAACAAATATATACCCATTTCAATTATTTATTTTTACCAGTGAAACCAATATAACATCTCAACATTCACAAATATACATTTCTGACATTCAAAAACAAAACAAAAACAAATCAGTGACCAATATAGCCACCTTTCTTTGCAAGGACACTCAAAAGCCTGCCATCCATGGATTCTGTCAGTGTTTTGATCTGTTCACCATCAACATTGCGTGCAGCAGCAACCACAGCCTCCCAGACACTGTTCAGAGAGGTGTACTGTTTTCCCTCCTTGTAAATCTCACATTTGATGATGGACCACAGGTTCTCAATGGGGTTCAGATCAGGTGAACAAGGAGGCCATGTCATTAGATTTTCTTCTTTTATACCCTTTCTTGCCAGCCACGCTGTGGAGTACTTGGACGCGTGTGATGGAGCATTGTCCTGCATGAAAATCATGTTTTTCTTGAAGGATGCAGACTTCTTCCTGTACCACTGCTTGAAGAAGGTGTCTTCCAGAAACTGGCAGTAGGACTGGGAGTTGAGCTTGACTCCATCCTCAACCCGAAAAGGCCCCACAAGCTCATCTTTGATACCAGCCCAAACCAGTACTCCACCTCCACCTTGCTGGCGTCTGAGTCGGACTGGAGCTCTCTGCCCTTTACCAATCCAGCCACGGGCCCATCCATCTGGCCCATCAAGACTCACTCTCATTTCATCAGTCCATAAAACCTTAGAAAAATCAGTCTTGAGATATTTCTTTGCCCAGTCTTGACGTTTCAGCTTGTGTGTCTTGTTCAGTGGTGGCCGTCTTTCAGCCTTTCTTACCTTGGCCATGTCTCTGAGTATTGCACACCTTGTGCTTTTGGGCACTCCAGTGATGTTGCAGCTCTGAAATATGGCCAAACTGGTGGCAAGTGGCATCTTGGCAGCTGCACGCTTGACTTTTCTCAGTTCATGGGCAGTTATTTTGCGCCTTGGTTTTTCCACACGCTTCTTGCGACCCTGTTGACTATTTTGAATGAAACGCTTGATTGTTCGATGATCACGCTTCAGAAGCTTTGCAATTTTAAGAGTGCTGCATCCCTCTGCAAGATATCTCACAATTTTTGACTTTTCTGAGCCTGTCAAGTCCTTCTTTTGACCCATTTTGCCAAAGGAAAGGAAGTTGCCTAATAATTCTGCACACCTGATATAGGGTGTTGATGTCATTAGACCACACCCCTTCTCATTACAGAGATGCACATCACCTAATATGCTTAATTGGTAGTAGGCTTTCGAGCCTATACAGCTTGGAGTAAGACAACATGCATAAAGAGGATGATGTGGTCAAAATACTCATTTGCCTAATAATTCTGCACTCCCTGTGTGTGTGTATATATATATATATATATATATATATATATATATATATATATATATATATATATATTGTTCTTCAAATGCTCCCATATATAAGTTAGCAAAGCTGGGCGCAAACCTGGTGCCCATGTCTGTACCTCTGACCTGCAAGTAAAAATCATCCAAGAACTGGAAGTAATTATGTTGTAATATATATTGTATAATAGTTATTAAAAATTCCTTTTGTAATGATGGCATATAGATATTGCCATCCAAAAAAGATCTAATCACCTCTATCCCTAAATCATGTGGAGTATAGAGCTCCAACATGGCAGGTGAGCCAAATATAGGTACCTGTTTGACTGAACGTATTTAGTTTATTGAGGAGATCAGCAGTGTCATGGATATAAGCTGGTAAATGGATAACATATTTCTGGAGGAATAAATCAATGTATTCCGATCATCTATCTATAATATATCATGTGTATATATCATAGATAGCCACACTAGTTTAGTATAGGTCACCAATATGACTACTTTTTCACATAATTGGTTTATATGCTGATCCATTGTGATTGACACATATACCCTCTAATGGTAACATATACCCGTCCCCTATCATCACCATTTTACTAATATTGCACTACACAAATTGTTTTATAATGGTCAAGGCAATGTAATATGTACCCATATATGAGTACATATATATACTAATCACATATGAACACTCCTAGTGGTTAGTATTTGCTAATAGCACCAATATTTTTGTCATACACACCCTCATATATATATCAATGTGTTGACATCAAGAATATCTCCTTTAGAAATTAAAGGGACATTTATACACATTTTTTCTTTGCATAAATGTTTTGTAGATGATCTATTTATATAGCCCATAAAGTTTTTTTTCTTCTATAAGATACGACGAGTCCACGGATTCATCCATTACTTGTGGGATATTATCCTCCTGCTAACAGGAAGTGGCAAAGAGCACCACAGCAGCGCTGTCTATATAGCTCCTCCCTTAGCTCCACCCCCCAGTCATTCTCTTTGCCTACTCTAAGTAATATGAAGGTTAAAGTGAAAGAGGTGATAAAATGTTATTTTTTTATTTCTTCAAGCAAGACTTTTTTATTTTAAATGGTACCGGTAAGTGCTATTTTTTCTCAGGCAGCATATGGAAGATTTCTGCATGGAGACTGATGATCTTAGCAGTGGTTACTAGGGTCCAGAGGAGTTCCCACAGAATGGCTGAGGAGTACTTGAGAAGCTTCAGTGTGGGGACCGGTCTTTATGCTACAAGCATTGAGGTATGTTCAGTCATTTTGTTCTGAAGAGACTGGGGTATTTCAGAACAGGCTGACATTGTTTCCATGAGGGAAGGGGTAAGCAGTAATCCTAAACAATGAAGGAATGTTACTGGGACCTGTTATATATTATTGGCTATACTTTGAAAGACACTGGTTGCATAATGTTGGAATCGATTTATATGCAGGGGCAAATAACATTTTTTTATGACAATAACTTTTGTGTGTGTGTGATGGCACTGGAGGGTTTCACATGGCTGACAGTAATTGTACCGGGTATATAAAACCACATGGCTAGTTCCTATAACGCTTTACAGCGTTTTTTCCACTAGGCTGAGACATCGCGTATGATGGGCGGGGCCTAATTTTGCGCCTTAGATGCGCAGTTGTTTTTCACATAGAGACAGCAAGCTCCATCTCTGGTTGGCCTCAGCAGGGGGTTGATTGTGTATATTCATAACGTTTTTTGGGATAACGTTTTTGCTAATAAAGGGTTAATAGTCCCTTACTTGTGGTGCAATCCTAGGCCGCCAGATTAGACACTTATATGATAAAACTTGAGTGTTAAAACCTTTTAAAGCAGTTTTGGGAAAAATTGTATGCTTTTTTTCTCTTAAAGGCGCAGTACCGTTTTTTCAGATTGTTTTTTTCACAAAATAAAGTGTTTTCAAGCCTGTTTGTGTGGTCATTACTAGCCTGTGTTAACATTTCTGACATTGAGGAAAGCCAATGTTCTATGTGTTTAGAAGCCATTGTGGAACCCCCACTTAGAATGTGTCCCTCATGTACTGAGAGGTCCTTACATTGCAAAGAACATATTTTAGGGGATAAAAGTATGTCTCAGGATGATTCTCAGTCAGAAGAGAATCAGGTTATGCCATCTACTTCTCCCCAAGTGTCACAACCCTTAACATCCGCCCAAGCGACGCCATGTACTTCTAGTGCGTCAAATTCTTTCACCCTGCAAGATATGGCTGCAGTTATGTCCACTACCCTTACAGAGGTATTATCTAAACTGCCTGGTTTACAGGGTAAGCGCAGTAGGTCCGGTATTGGAGTAAATGCTGAGCCCTCTGATGCTTTATTGGCCATCTCGGATGTACCCTTGCAGTGTTCTGATTTGGGGGTGGGGGAATTGCTGTCTGAGAGAGAACTTTCTGATTCAGGAAAGATGTTCCCTCAAACAGATTCAGATGTGACGGCCTTTAAGTTTAAACTTGAACACCTCTGCTTGTTACTCAGGGAGGTCTTAGCGACTCTGGATGATTGTGACCCTATTGTCATCCCACCAGAAAAATTGTGTTTAAAATGGACAAATATCTAGAGGTCCCTACCTACACTAATGTTTTTCGAGTCCCTAGAAGAATTGCGGACATTGTTACTAAGGAATGGGATAGACCAGGTATTCCGTTCTCTCCCCCTCCTACTTTCAAGAAGATGTTCCCCATATCTGATACCACTCGGGATTTGTGGCAGACGGTCCCTAAGGTGGAGGGAGCTATCTCTACCCTGGCTAAGCGTACAACTATACCTATCGAGGACAGTTGTTATCGAGGACAGTTGTGCTTTCAAAGATCCTATGGATAAAAAGTTATAAGGACTTCTGAAGAAGTTGTTTATTCATCAGGGTTTTCTTCTGCAACCTCTAGCGTGCATTGTTCCAGTAACTACTGCAGCAGCTTTTTGGTTCGAGGCTCTGGAGGAGTCTCTCAAGGTTGAGACCCCGTTAGAGGATATTTTGGATAGAATTAAGCCTCTCAAGCTAGCAAATTCTTTTATTACAGATGCCACTTTCCAAATGGCTAAATTAGCGGCTAAGAATGCAGGTTTTGCCATTTTAGCGCGTAGAGCGTTATGGTTAAAGTCATGGTCTGCTGATGTGTCATCTAAATCAAAGCTCTTAGCTATTCCTTTTAAGGGTAAGACCCTATTCGGGCCTGAACTAAAGGAGATTATCTGTGACATTACTGGAGGTAAGGGTCATGCCCTTCCTCAGGACAAGACGATTAAAATGAGGACCAAACAGAATAATTTTCGTTCCTTTCGAAACTTTAAAAGCGGTCCCTCTACTTCTTTATCCGCCTCCAAGCAGGAGGGGAATTTTGCTCAGTCCAAGTCAGTCTGGAAACCTAATCAGTCTTGGAATAAAGGTAAACAGGCCAAGAAGCCCGCTGCTGCTACCAAGACAGCATGAAGGGGCAGCCCCCGATTCGGGACCGGATCTAGTAGGGGGCAGACTTTCTCTCTTTGCTCAGGCTTGGGCGAGAGATGTTCAGGATTCCTGGGCGTTAGAAATTGTGACCCAGGGGTATCGTCTAGAATTCAAAGATTCTCTCCCAAGGGGGAGATTTCATCTTTCACGTTTGTCTGTAAACCAGACAAAAAGAGAGGCGTTCTTACGCTGCGTAGAAGACTTATATATCATGGGTGTAATCTGCCCAGTTCCAAAAGTAGAACAAGGGCAGGGGTTTTACTCCAATCTGTTCGTGGTTCCCAAAAAAGAGGGAACTTTCAGACCAATTTTAGATCTCAAAACTCTAAACAAATTTCTCAGAGTCCCATCGTTCAAGATGGAGACTATACGAACAATTTTGCCAATGATTCAGGAGGGTCAGTATATGACCACCATGGATTTGAAGGATGCGTATCTTCACATTCCTATCCACAAAGATCATCATCAGTTCCTCAGGTTTGCCTTCCTGGACAAACATTACCAGTTTGTGGCCCTTCCTTTCGGGTTGGACACAGCTCGCAGAATTTTCACAAAGGTGCTAGGGTCCCTTCTGGCGGTTATAAGGCCGCGAGGCATAGTGGTGGCGCCCTATCTGGACGATATTTTGATTCAGGCGTCAACTTACCATCTAGCCAAATCTCACACGGACATCGTGTTGGCTTTTCTAAGAACTCACGGGTGGAAGGTGAACATAAAAAAGAGTTCACTTGTTCCTCTGACAAGGGTTCCATTCTTAGGAACTTTGATAGACTCGGTAGTCATGAAGATTTTTCTGACGGAGGTCAGAAAATCAAAGATCTTAAGCGCTTGCCGAGTACTTCATTCCATTCCTCGGCCATCAGTGGCTCAGTGTATGGAGGTAATTGGACTAATGGTTGCGGCAATGGACATAGTTCCATTTGCTCGCTTACATCTCAGACCACTGCAGCTGTGCATGCTCAAACAGTGGAATGGGGAATATGCGTACTTATCTGCGCGGATAAATCTGGATCTAGAGACCAGAAACTCTCTTCTTTGGTGGTTGTCACAGGATCATCTGTCCCAGGGAATGTGCTTCCGCAGGCCAGCATGGGTCATAGTGACGACGGACGCCAGTGTCATGTGAATTATTCCTTGTGCTTGTTCCTTTAAGGGAAGTCTATTTATTCCCATCATGCACTTGGCAAGTTGCCAATAATTCATTTTGAGTAGCTAAGAGTCGTAACTCGTTCCAACTCTTATTCAAATTGCCTGGCTTGCTTAACCAAATCTATCCTCTACAACTTGGATTACAAAGAGGCTTTCTCTACAAACTAAATAACTTTTTGGTGTTGCTAAAGGTCTCCCATCACTGCAGTTGCAACACATTCCCAAGACAACATTGGAGGAACTTCCTATGCAACTTTGTTGCCTTCACCCGAATTCATTTCACTTGGATGTCTGGGTACTTTCTGTAATAACACCGGAACCTACCTGCTTATTTAGCCCTCTAAAGACCGGACCCGCTCCGTGTATCTGTGAGAAATCCTTTGACTGTTCTCCCCCTCTGCAGACTGTCAGCATTCTGAGGACTGTGATTGGAGGATTGACACACACCTCCGTGTGACGTCACCAACGGCTCCGTTCAGCGTTCACGCTGCTTGCCTTCAGCTGCTGCATTCGGTTTGAGCTCACAGCAGAGAGGAACTGCATTAGGATTACAAGTTGTTATAGTACTTGCACAACTGCAGGAAGAACCACATAAACTTTTACTCAGTGTACATGGACTGACTGTAAGCTTTATCATTGAAGTTAATTACAGCTGCCAGATTTCCTATACTACAGGAGTCTTGTCTACTACTCCTGTAACCTACTAAGCAGGATAACACTCACTCCTGTAAATTGTCTTACCACTATCTCTTATCTGCAGTTGAGATCCTATTTTGCTTAATAGATTTAATCCTTAAAGAGATATTTCACTACTTGTATATTTCAATTGCAACAGCTGCCTTACATAATTATTGGCCCCACGACATAGATCCAGCAGATTTACCCACAGTGGTTTACAACTTGTCCCAACGTGTGGACCAGCTTTCACAGGGGCTTAGGGAACTCCAAATACAAAATGATTCTCTACGTGCTATAGTAAGAGATAACACACCTGAACCCCAGGTGTCCTTGCCTGAGAAGTTCTCTGGTGAACGCGCTCTGTTCAGACAATTTAAGAATTCCTGTCACCTTTTATTCCAAATGAGACCAAAAACCTATCACAATGAAAGAATCAAAGTCATGACAGTGATCTCATTCCTAAGAGGAGAAGCTAGGAGCTGGGCTGATTTGTTCTTTGAAAACGACGATCCAGTTCTTGGTTCCTTGACTGATTTCTTCTCTCAAATGAATACTCTCTACGAAGACACTCAGATTCAATTAACTGCAGAAAATATGATGCGTTCACTAAAGCAGGGTCGAAGACCCGTGGAAGATTACCTAACGGAATTTAAATTGTACTCAAAGGATTCCGAATGGAGTGATGTGGCTTTGCGCAATCAATACAGATTAGGTCTCAGTGATGCTCTCAAGGATGAGTTAGCTCGTACCAACACCCCCAGGTCTCTTCAAGCATTGATTGAGCTTAGCATTCAAATCGACAGATGCCTTAGAGAAAGAAGAGCTGAATGTCAGCACTCAGATACACCACATCGCCCATCTTACTCTCATCCATCATCCGCACCTGTTAAAGATCCTCCCGTTCCTATGGATATCGGATTCACCAAGGGTCCCTTACAGCCAGAAGAGAAACTCAGAAGGAAGAGACAAAATTTATGCATGTATTGTGCATCTCCTGCACATTCCGTCAGAGAATGTCCTCTTCTTCTACACCAGAAGCCCAGTAAGTCTATCTGCATAAAAAAGTTTTTCACCAACCGCATTACTGACTCTGCTTACTGTGTGCTATCTCTCTCTTTGCAGTGGGATCATCAGGCGGTACCTACTAAAGCCATCATAGATTCAGGAGCTTACTCAAATTTTCTTGATCTTGATTTGGCAAAATACAATAAAATCCCCTTGCAAATAAAAAAAACACCTGTGTCTGTAAGTGTTATTGACGGCTCTATTGTAAATATCATTACCCATGAAACCATTCCTCTCAATGTTCTCACTTCCACAGGTCATTTTGAACTGATATCATTCAACGTGCTACCTTCACCCCTTTTTCCTGTTCCTGTTGTGTTGGAGTTGTCTTGGCTCCAACATCATCAACCCAACATCAATTGGCAAGATCTGCAAGTTAAGTTCGACTCTCACTTTTGCAGAGAAAACTGTTTTATATCTCAATCCCTCCTTCACTCTTCAGAAACACCTGTTGGTAGTATACCTGTAGTCTATCATGATTACCTTGACGTCTTCAACAAAAAGGAGGCAGAGACTCTTCCACCCCATCGGATTTACGATTGCCCCATAGAACTTTTACCCGGTTCATCCATTCCTTTTGGGCACATTTATCCGCTTTCTCAGCCTGAACTGGCTCATTTAAAAACATACTTGGATGATAACTTAAGAAAAGGTTTCATCAGGCCTTCCGCCTCTCCAGCAGGAGCAGGCATCTTTTTTTGTCAAGAACAAAGATGATTCTCTTCGACCGATTTATTGACTACAGTCAACTCAATAAAAGGACTATCAAGAACAAGTACCCTCTGCCTTTAATTCCGGAGATGGTTGAAAGGCTTAGTGAAGCTAAAATATAGACGAAATTGGATCTAAGAGGTGTGTATAACCTTGTACGTATTCGTAAGGGCGATGAATGGCTGACTGCTTTCCGCACTCGTTATGGGTTATTTGAGTACCTTGTGATGCCCTTTGGACTTTGCAATTCCCCTGCCACTTTCCAAAGGTTCATCAATGACATCTTCAGAGACCTATTGGACGTGTACATGGTGGTTTACTTAGATGACATTCTCATTTATTCAACAGATTTGGAACAACATATCAAGCATGTCACTTGGGTCCTGTCCAGGTTACGCACTCATCAATTATTTGCAAAGCCCAAAAAGTGCCTTTTCCATGTGACAGAACTCTCTTTCCTTGGTTATCAGATCACACCAACAGGTCTTAGGATGGAAGAGAATAAAGTTGATGCTATTCTGAATTGGCCCATTCCTGCATCCAAAAAGGACATCCAACGGTTTTTAGGATTCGCCAACTTCTACCGCAAGTTTATCAAAGGCTTCTCAAAGATCGTCAAACCACTCACTTCACTCACAGGCGTTCAGTTATCGTACTGTTGGAATAAAGAAGTGCAAACTGCTTTTGACTCCCTCAAGCAGTCATTCACATCGGCACCCATTCTGCATTTCCCTAACCCCAATCTTCAGTATATCCTAGAAGTCGATGCTTCTAACTATGCAATCGGTGCCATATTGTCTCAACAAGCTTCTCCCACAGACCCAATCCATCCAGTAGCCTTCTACTCTAAACTAATGTCTACACCAGAAACTAACTACTCCATCGGAGAAAAATAACTTTTAGTCATCAGGAAGTCATTGGAACACTGGCGTCATCTCCTTGAAGGTACTTCTATCCCTATTCTGATCTATACTGACCACCGTAACTTGGAATACTTACAATCCAGCAAAACTCTTTCAGCACGACAACTCAGATGGAGCCTATACTTCGCTAGATTCAACTTTCTTATCACTTACCGGCCAGGTTCCAAGAATGGGAAGGCCGACGCTCTGTCCAGGGCTCTCAACCCTCCTCATGACATTCCTCCTCAAACAATACTATCTCCCAAACATTTCCTTGGTCTCACACAGATCGACTCCGACGATTTACATACATCCCAAGAAACCGATCAGACTCTTCCCATACAGGTACTACAAAAAGCTGAGGATGGCTTGTATTATCACAATAAAAAGATCTACATACCTCCATCCCTTAGACAGAAGTTGGCATCCAATCATCATGACTCCCTTCTAGCCGGACACCCAGGCATTGCTAGAACCACCGAACTTATCGGAAGAAACTATTGGTGGCCAAACATGGCATCATTCGTTAAAGAGTATGTAAAGTCCTGTCATGTCTGTGCAATCCTAAAGCCTGAGAAGACCCATCCTTATGGTTTGTTGAAACCACTGCCTATACCTGACCGTCCTTGGTCTACAATTGGGATGGATTTCATTGTTGATTTACCACCTTCATCAAACTACACCACAATACTGGTTACAGTGGACCTTTTAACGAAGATGGCACATTTCATCCCTTACAAGAAACTCCCCACTGCATCACAAACTGCTTTCTTGTTTATGAAAGAGGTTGTCAGATTACATGGTCTCCCTAGCATTATTGTTACAGATAGAGGGTCACAGTTCACCTCAAAGTTTTGGAAGGCACTTTGCTCCATACTGAAGATTGAACATCGTTGTAGCACTGCTTACCACCCACAAACAAATGGGCAGACCGAAAGGGTTAACCAGTGGTTAGAGCAATACCTACGTTCTTATTGCTCCTCCCAACAAGATCAATGGTTCGATAATTTGTTACTGCAGAGTTTGCTTATAACAACCTACACAACGCTTCTACAAAATGCTCACCGTTTCTGGCTAACTATGGTTTCCATCCTGTGTTCCAGTTGTATACTCATTCTGGTACCGCACTGCCTCTCGTTGATCTCACCATCAGCTCATTATCTGATTCTTTCTCTCAACTATGGGATAACATTGAAGCTGCACAACTTCCCTAGGAAAAAACATTGTAATCGGAAACGGAGGAAACCACCTTCTTACGCCATCGGTGACATGGTATGGCTATCGACCAAGCACCTCAAACTTAAAACTCCATGTAGGAAATTTTCCCAGCTTTACATCGGTCCCTTTCCCATTAAGAGACTGGTGAACGAGAATGCTGTCACCTTGGATTTGCCACCTTCCTATCGGATACATCCCACATTTCATGTGTCTCTCCTCAAACCATATTATCCAACAAGACTTCAATCCTCTGACTCCGCTACGCCTCCTTTCGTCACTGATGAGCAAATTTACGAAGTCAAGGCCGTCCTCGACTCCCGCTGGAATAACGGTACTTTGCAGTACTTGGTGCGTTGGAAGGGCTACTCACCGGAAGATGATTCCTGGGAACCCTCTGAACATCTTAATGCTTCTCGTTTGCCCCTTTGATGGGGACAGATGTCATGTGAATTATTCCTTGTGCTTGTTCCTTTAAGGGAAGTCTATTTATTCCCATCATGCACTTGGCAAGTTGCCAATAATTCAGTTTGAGTAGCTAAGAGTCGTAACTCGTTCCAGCTCTTATTCAAATTGCCTGGCTTGCTTAACCAAATCTATCCTCTACAACTTGGATTACAAAGAGGCTTTCTCTACAAACTAAATAACTTTTTGGTGTTGCTAAAGGTCTCCCATCACTGCAGTCGCAACACATTCCCAAAACAACATTGGAGGAACTTCCTATGCAACTTTGTTGCCTTCACCCGAATTCATTTCACTTGGATGTCTGGGTACTTTCTGTAATAACACCGGAACCTACCTGCTTATTTAGCCCTCTAAAGACCGGACCCGCTCCGTGTATCTGTGAGAAATCCTTTGACTGCTCTCCCCCTCTGCAGACTGTCGGCATTCTGAGGACTGTGATTGGAGGATTGAAGTTGTTATAGTACTTGCACAACTGCACGAAGAACCACATAAACTTTTACTCTTTGTACATGGACTGTAAGCTTTATCATTGAAGTTAATTACAGCTCCCAGATTTCCTATACTACAGGAGTCTTGTCTACTACTCCTGTAACCTACTAAGCAGGATAACACTCACTCCTGTAAATTTTCTTACCACTATCTCTTATCTGCAGTTGAGATCCTATTTTGC
Organism: Bombina bombina; assembly: GCF_027579735.1. Lineage (NCBI taxonomy): Eukaryota > Metazoa > Chordata > Amphibia > Anura > Bombinatoridae > Bombina > Bombina bombina. The sequence continues at coordinate 600,256,473 of NC_069505.1, read as the reverse complement.
TTAATAGATTTAATCCTTAAAGAGATATTACACTGCTTGTGTATTTCAATTACAACAGCTGCCTTACAGCCAGCCTCTTGGGCTGGGGTGCAGTCTGGAATTCCCTGAAGGCTCAGGGTGTGTGGACTCAGGAGGAGTCCTTACTACCAATAAATATTCTGGAACTGAGAGCGATATTCAACGCGCTTCAAGCGTGGCCTCAGCTGGCTTCGGCCAAATTCATAAGATTCCAGTCGGACAATATCACGATGGTAGCGTATATCAATCAACAAGGGGGAACAAAGAGTTCTCTAGCGATGATAGAGGTTTCCAAAATAATTCAATGGGCAGAGGCTTGCTCTTGCCATCTATCAGCAATCTATATCCCAGGTGTGGAGAACTGGGAAGCGGATTTTCTAAGTCATCAGACGTTTCATCCGGGGGAGTGGGAACTCCATCCAGAGGTGTTTGCAAAATTGATTCTTCAATGGGGCACACCGGAATTGGATCTGATGGCATCTCGTCAGAATGCCAAACTTCCTTGTTACGGGTCCAGATCAAGGGATCCTCAAGCAGTACTGATAGATGCTCTAGCAGTACCTTGGTCGTTCAATCTGGCTTATGTGTTTCCGCCCTTTCCTCTCCTTCCTCGTCTGATTGCAAGAATCAAACAGGAGAGGGCTTCGGTAATATTGATAGCAGACCTGGTGGAAATGTCATCTCTGCCACCGTGGAAACTACCACTGAGACAGGATCTTCTCATTCAGGGTCCGTTCCAACATCCAAATCTCGTTTCTCTGCAGCTGACTGCCTGGAGATTGAACGCTTGATTCTATCTAAGCGGGGTCTCTCGGAGCCGGTCATTGATACCCTGATTCAGGCTCGCAAGCCTGTCACTAGGAAAATGTACCATAAGATATGGTGTAAATATCTTTTTTGCTGCGAATCCAAGGGCTACTCATGGAGTAGGGTTAGGATTCCTAGGATTTTGTCCTTTCTCCAAGAAGGATTGGAGAAGGGATTATCAGCTAGTTCCCTAAAGGGACACATTTCTGCTTTCTCAATCTTACTACACAAGCGTCTGGCAGATGTCCCAGACGTTCAGTCGTTTTGTCAGGCTTTAGTTAGAATTAAGCCTGTGTTTAAACCATGGAGTTTGAATTTAGTTTAGGGGTTCCGTTTGAACCTACGCATTCCATAGATATTAAGCTTTTATCTTGGAAAGTTCTGTTTTTAGTTGCTATCTCTTCTGCTTGAATAGTTTCTGAGCTATCTGCGTTACAATGTGACTCACCTTATCTTATATTACATTCTGATAAGGTGGTTTTGCGTACTAAACCTGGATTCCTTCCTAAGGTTGTTTCAAATAAGAATATTAATCGGGAAATTGTTGTTCCTTCATTGTGTCCTAATCCTTCTTCTAAGAAGGAGCGTCTATTACATAACTTGGACGTGGTGCGTGCCTTGAAGTTTTACTTGCAAGCAACCAAGGATTTCCGTCAAACATCTTCTCTGTTTGTTGTTTATTCGGGAAAGCGTAGAGGTCAAAAAGCTACGGCTACCTCTCTTTCTTTTTGGCTGAAAAGCATCATCCGTTTGGCATACGAGACTGCTGGACAGCAGACTCCTGAAAAAATTACTGCTCATTCTACTAGAGCGGTGGCTTCCACATGGGCTTTTAAAAACGATGCTTCTGTTGAACAGATTTGTAAGGCTGCGACTTGGTCTTCCCTTCATACCTTTTCCAAATGTTCCAAATTTGATACTTTTGCTTCTTCTGAGGCTATTTTTGGGAGAAAGGTTCTTCAAGCAGTGGTGCCTTCTGTTTAACCATCTGTCTTGTCCCTCCCGTTCATCCGTGTCCTGTAGCTTTGGTATTGTATCCCACAAGTAATGGATGAATCCGTGGACTCGTCGTATCTTGTAGAAGAAAAGGAAATTTATGCTTACCTGATAAATTGATTTCTTCTAAGATACGAGGAGTCCACGGCCCGCCCTGTCAATTTAGGACAGATTATATTTTTTGTTTAAAACTTCAGTCACCTCTGCACCTTGTAGTTTCTCCTTTTTCTTCCTATACCTTCGGTCGAATGACTGGGGGTGGAGCTAAGGGAGGAGTCATATAGACAGCTCTGCTGTGGTGCTCTTTGCCACTTCCTGTTAGCAGGAGGATAATATCCCACAAGTAATGGATGAATCCGTGGACTCGTCGTATCTTAGAAGAAATCAATTTATCAGGTAAGCATAAATTTCCTTTTTTTGAAAAAAATTTATAGTTTTGCTATCCTAACCAAGCTCCAAAGTTTTATGTAAATACCGTCAGCTACTTTCTCCAGCTTGCTCCTGTTTGTGTAAAGGGTCTTTTCATATGCAAAAGAAGGGGAGGGGGTCTCTTATTTCCCACTTGCAGTGGGCTTTCCAGCCACCTTTTCAACAGAGCTAAACTGAGAGCTTCTAAGTAAGTTTTTAAACAGTTTTATATTGGATTGTTATATCAGTATCTGTGCATCTTATTCTTTATAGTAGTGTCTATTACATGCAGTTATATGAAATTGAGTGTATACTGTCCCTTTAACAGCATGTATTGTATTTGGCCATTATGTGTTTACATATCACGATAAGATTTCTTAGATACACCCCTTCCCTCGTGAGATTGACTATAATAAAAACCCCTCCCTCTCACACGTCACAGTTAAATAGTACACCCACTCCCTGTCCATGAAACGCTGGTTTAAGATATATATTATCGTACCCCTATTATTTAATACAGCGTTAATCTAATATTTATGTAATACGCACTATCTCATATCTATTTATTATTGCATTGACACTAAGAATATCCCCTTTAGAAATTAACAGCACGTACTGTATTTGACCACAATGTGTGTACATATCACTTTAAGCTTTTTTAGATACACCCCGTTCCTTCATTAGATTGGCCATAATACCCCTCTCCTTATCACACGTCACAGTTGAACAGCACACACACCCACTGTCTATGAGACGTTAATTCAAGGCATGTATTATCCAGCCCCTATTATTCAGTACAGCGTTATTTTGTACACACACCCCACTTTTTTTTCTCAGTGATGTCGGCTGTCAACACGCCTGCCTTAACGTCAAATTTTAATTACATCTTGATCACGGATTTTGTTCCGTGGTAAATATGTACATCTCTCTTCACAGTAGATAGGTGGGTGCACAATGAAAGATGTCTTAATATTGATTATTGCGACTAATTGCAGCCATTTTTTGGTGATGACATGAAACTATATTTGAGGTTATAATACGCTCATTTTCACTATTATTAATATATTGTTTACACACTATGTTTTGTTGGTATTTATTTGCACATAGAAAGAAACTCTAGTCACAACTTGATTTTAAATTAAATATGCGCTCTAAATAAAGGATTAAGTTACTGGGACCTCTCCTCAGCGTGGGAGGTTCCCAGGTGTTTGTATTATTATTGGTAAGGCTTGTGTACTTAAAGGCTAACTGCAGCCATCATTGTATGCCTGATGAAACAGCATTTTGAAGCGCTGAGAAACGCGTAGCAAATTGTAAGGAGGGCAGCAAGCATACCCTACCTTATTGGTTCCTGTTTTTATTAGTATTATTTTAATAAACCGTTTTTATTTATTAAATTGGAACCGTGTACTACCTACTGAATACCAATGACTTCCACTGGGAGTATCAAGCTTTGGAGATTTTAGCATTGCCGTGTTCCTCTATCTGGGAGATCAGCTAGCTGGGTTGCTGTATAAACACCCAGTCTGCGTCTAATAGCACTGTCTAAGTGCTCCAAGGAAATGTGAGTACCCTGTATCAGGGGTTCTTTCTGCACTTATACCCTGTTTTCTATTGATACACACAGGCGCCTCTCTTTTTTCTTTATTTTGTTATAGATTACTTGACACTTAGGTGTGAGGAGAGTGCTGTTGTGGTGACTGTTGTCCAGATTCCGGAGGAACGGATTCATTCGACCAAAGTTTGGTCTGATAGTGGAATATCCTACGAGTATTACAATCTGGGAGAGGAGTTCAAATGCTTTATTAGAAATCATTTAAACTAATAAAGGGGGGTAGCATTAATATATCCACCTGCCCCCCACAGCATTAATATATACACCTTCCCCTCTTAGCATGCCAAAACTGTTAGTCCAAGTAACAATTCTAGAAATTCTAGTAGAAAAATTATTTGTGCCATGCAGCTTAGGAAATAAATTACCTGAACTCACTTCAATAATGACTAGGGACAACTTGGATTTAGTAGCTATAACAGAAACATGGTACAATGATTTGCATGATTGGGACAAAGTCATACCTGGATACAGGTTATTTAAAAAGAACAGAGTAGGAAAGAAAGGTGGAGGCGTTGCTCTGTATGTAAATGAAAATATAAAGGTTACTGAAATTATAGGAACAATTGATGAGGTGGAAAGTCTTTGGGTGACTTTGGAAATTGGAGATAAAAATGTGTTTAGAATAGGGGTTGTATATAGGCCTCCATTGCAGGATGAAAAACTGGACAATCTGTTATTAGAAGAAATAACCAAAATGACCATGAAGGGTAAGATTATAGTAATGGGGGACTTTAATTTGCCAGTTATAGACTGGAAGATTCCTTCTGCTAGATCAGCTAGAAGCAGGTATATTCTTGAATTTCTGCTAGGGGAATCACTTAGGCAATTAGAAACCAACTCGTAAGTAAGCTATATTAGATTTAATACTTACAAACAGTGATAGAGTTTCAGATGTGTCTGTAGGTGAGAACTTAGGATCCAGTGATAATCAATCTGTTTTTTTTAGTATTCATGATGCAACCGCACACTGTATTAGACATGTCTGTAAAAGTAAAAGAAAGCGGAAACCAATTTGGTTTTCCAAAGAAGTAGCACATGCTGTAAAGACAAAAAAGATAGCTTATAAAAATTACAGACAAACGTAGTCAGATGATGATATGAAAATATGGAGACTCCAACAAAAAGAAGACTAAGCAGTTTATAAGGAAGGTTAAAGCTCATGCAGAAGAGAAGATAGCACAGTCAGTAAAACATGGGGACAGAACTTTCTTTAGATATATCCATGAAAGAAATAAAAATAAGGTAGGAATAGTAAAATTGAAAAGTTAATGGTAGAATAATAGAAGGAGATAAGCAAATTGAAGACTGTCTCAATGATTACTTCTGATCTTTTTTCACAAAAGATTGTGAAGATAAAATGTCTACATTAAAGTGAAGGTCCATTTTGATGAATTAGTGCCCGGTTTTAAATAAACCTATTAAAAACAAGGGCACTTTAATTCATCAAAATTGACATTTCACTTTTTTCTTCAAAAACTTACCTTTTAATCCTGGCAGCCGCTCCAGCACTTCCTCCGCCCGTTGCAAGCCATCTTCGTGGGTCCAAAATGACTAATCTGGCTTCCTCCAATCACAGCGTTGCATCAGGCCAAGATTCCCCAGGGGGGGAAGCTGTGATTGGAGGAAGCCTGATTCGTCATTTCTGACGTCTGCAGAGGCTTCCGACAGCCGGGGGAATCGCTGGAGTGGCATTGAGGATTAAAAGGTACGTTTTTGAAGAAAACAGTGAAATGTCAATTTTGATCAATTAAAGTGCCCTTGTTTTTAATAGGTTTATTAAAAACCGGGAACTAATTCATCAAAATGGGCCTTCACTTTAAGGGATGCTACGGAAAATAGAAACAAGCTTAACACTAATCTTTTTACAGAGGATAAGGTGTTGTGAGCATTATCAAAAATAAATGTTAAAAAGTCAGTAGGTCCTGATAATATTCATCCAAGGGTTTTAAAAGAACTTTGATCAGTGCTAACTGTCCCATTAACTGATCCGTTTAATCAGTCACTATTAACAGGAGCTGTTCCAGATGATTGGAGAATAGCAAATGTAATACCTCTTCATAAAAAGGGCAGAAGGGAAGAATCTGGTAACTACAGGCCAGTTAGTTTAACTTCAGTAGTAGGGAAATTAATGGAAAGCCTCTTAAAAGGAAGAATTATAACTTGCATAAAGACAAACATTTTAGAGGACCAAAATCAGCATGGTTTTACTTCAGGGAGATCATGCCAGACTAATCTAATTGACTTCTTTGATTATGTAACAAAAGTATTAGACAAGGGTGGAGCAGTTGATGTAGCATATCTAGATTTCAGCAAAGCATTTGACACCGTCTCACACAACAAACTAATTCACAAAATGTATCTCCTTGGTCTAGACTCAAAAATTGTGAACTGGGTGGAATGCTGGCTTAAGGACAGAAAACAAAGTGTCTTAGTAAATGGAGTACATTCAGCAGAGTGGGCTAGTGGTATTCCTCAGGGGTCAGTTCTGGGGCCTGGTTTGTTTAACATATTTATCTGTGATATCAGCAAAAGGCCACAGGGGAAAGTATGTCTCTTTGCAGATGATACAAACATTTGTAACAGAGTGGATGTTCCGGGGGGGTGATATACAACAATTGGAGGATTTGACAAATATCTGGGATCTAAAGTTTAAAGAGACACCGAACCCACAATTGTTCTTTCGTGATTCAGATAGAGCATCAAATTTTAAGCAACTATCTAATTTACTCCTATTATCAAATTTTATTCATTCTCTTGGTATCTTTATTTAAAATGCAAGAATGTAAGCTTAGATGCCAGCCCATTTTTGGTGAATAACCTGATAACCTGGGTTGTCCTTGCTGATTGGTGGATACATTCATCCACCAATAAAAAAGTGCTGTCCAGAGTTCTGAACCAAGAAAAAAATTAGATGCCTTTTTCAAATAAAGATAGCAAGAGAACGAAGAAAAAATGATAATAGGAGTAAATTAGAAAGTTGCTTAAAATTGCATGCTCTATCTGAATCACGAAAGAAAATATTTGGGTTCAGTGTCCCTTTAACACAGCAAAGTTGAAAATTATGCATTTAGGGATGAAAAATCAAAATGTTAACCCCTTAATGACCAGCACTGTACTCTGTACGACGCTGGTCGTTATGCCCTTAAGGATCAGCGAAGTACCCTGTACGTCTCTGCTGCGATCTCGCTCAAAATTGTGAGATTGCGTTTTTTTCTGCATGCCCCATGAGTGGGGCACTGCAGAAATAGATTTGCATCCCACAGCGGTGGTGCTGATCTTTGGTGGGTGGGAGTGTAATGAGAGAGGTGGTGGGCGGCCCATCGCTTGAGAAGGCAGGAGGAGGGCGGGAGTGGGTGGGACCGCTACGCCACACAACACGTTAGGGGGAAAAAAAAAGTGCCGGTTACACCAGGAAGTGAGGGGGAAGGAGGGAGGAAGGGCAATGAGGGGGGTCCTATGTGAGTTCCATTGAGGGAAAGGGATCTGGAAGGGGGAGGGGGGTTGGGTAATGAGGAAGAAAAAAAGGGTATTTAATTATTATTTTTTTTAAATGCCTAATTTTCTGCAAACTGGGTACTGGCAGACAGCTGCCAGTACCTAAGATGGTGGCAAATAGGTAGAGGGGGAGGTTTAGAGAGCTTTTTGGTGGTGATCAGGGAGGTTGGTTGGGGGTAAGGGGGGATAATACACTGCAGAAAACCTTAAAAAAAAAAAAAAAAGCGACCTTTTATTTTAGTACTGGCAGACTTTCTGTCAGTACTTAAGATGGGGGTGACCTTTGGGGGTGGGGGAGGGAAGAGAGCTGTTTGAGAGGGGCCAGGGAGGGATTAGGGGGTGGGATGTGTCAGGTGGGAGGGTAATCTCTATACTAAAACTAAAATTAACCCTACAAGCTACCTAATTAACCCCTAATTACCAAAAAGCAACGCCAAAGCCATATATGTCTGCTATTTCTGAACAAAGGGGGTCCCAGAGAAGCATTTACAACCATTTGTGCCATAATTGCACAAGCTGTTTGTAAATAATTTCAGTGAGAAACCTAAAATTGTGAAAAGGTTAACATTTTTTTAATTTGATGGCATTTGGTGGTGAAATGGTGGCATGAAATATACCAAAATGGGCCTAGATATATATTATATATTATATATATATATATATATATATATATATATATATATATATATACAGGAGGTGGCCCTCGGTTTACAATGGTTCAATTTAAGCCGTTTCAGAATAACAACCTTTTTTTCAGTCAAGTGACTGCTATTGAAAAGCATTGAGAAGCAGTGCATTGATTAAAATAGCCAGTAGGTGGAGCTGTCCGCTTGTGTTGCAGCAAAGATATGCAAGCCAAGCAAGCTAAAATGAATCAGTATAACTAGACCTGAGCTATCGAGCAGTTTTCAAAGGAACAATATCTTCCTGACTATAAATCAGTCCAGATCGAAATGCATAGAAAGAACTGTTTGCAGAAAAATCAAGTAAAGTCTGTGTTGTGTGATTATTTTATTAGGTTTATAATGCAATTTAGCAAATGTTTTTGTTCATTTAACTTAGTTTAATTATATATTCTGTGTTGTGTGATTATTTTATTAGGTTTAAAATGCTGTTTATCATTTAAAGTCTCTATTTCAAAGCTTTAAAAATAATGTTTAGGTGTTACTTATGACAATTTTGAGAGGGGCCTGGAACCTACTCCCTCACTTCCCTTTGACTTACATTATAAACTGGGTTTCAATTTACAACGGTTTCGATTTACAACCATTCCTTCTGGAACCTAACTCCGGCGTAAACTAAGGGCTACCTGTGTGTATATATATATATATATATATATATATATATATATATATATATACACACATTATATATATATATATATATATATACAGGGAGTGCAGAATTATTAGGCAAGTTGTATTTTTGAGGATTAATTTTATTATTGAACAACAACCATGTTCTCAATGAACCCAAAAAACTCATTAATATCAAAGCTGAATATTTTTGGAAGTAGTTTTTAGTTTGTTTTTAGTTTTAGCTATTTTAGGGGGATATCTGTGTGTGCAGGTGACTATTACTGTGCATAATTATTAGGCAACTTAACAAAAAACAAATATATACCCATTTCAATTATTTATTTTTACCAGTGAAACCAATATAACATCTCAACATTCACAAATATACATTTCTGACATTCAAAAACAAAACAAAAACAAATCAGTGACCAATATAGCCACCTTTCTTTGCAAGGACACTCAAAAGCCTGCCATCCATGGATTCTGTCAGTGTTTTGATCTGTTCACCATCAACATTGCGTGCAGCAGCAACCACAGCCTCCCAGACACTGTTCAGAGAGGTGTACTGTTTTCCCTCCTTGTAAATCTCACATTTGATGATGGACCACAGGTTCTCAATGGGGTTCAGATCAGGTGAACAAGGAGGCCATGTCATTAGATTTTCTTCTTTTATACCCTTTCTTGCCAGCCACGCTGTGGAGTACTTGGACGCGTGTGATGGAGCATTGTCCTGCATGAAAATCATGTTTTTCTTGAAGGATGCAGACTTCTTCCTGTACCACTGCTTGAAGAAGGTGTCTTCCAGAAACTGGCAGTAGGACTGGGAGTTGAGCTTGACTCCATCCTCAACCTGAAAAGGCCCCACAAGCTCATCTTTGATGATACCAGCCCAAACCAGTACTCCACCTCCACCTCCGGACTGGAGCTCTCTGCCCTTTACCAATCCAGCCACGGGCCCATCCATCTGGCCCATCAAGACTCACTCTCATTTCATCAGTCCATAAAACCTTAGAAAAATCAGTCTTAAGATATTTCTTGGCCCAGTCTTGACGTTTCAGCTTGTGTGTCTTGTTCAGTGGTGGTCGTCTTTCAGCCTTTCTTACCTTGGCCATGTCTCTGAGTATTGCACACCTTGTGCTTTTGGGCACTCCAGTGATGTTGCAGCTCTGAAATATGGCCAAACTGGTGGCAAGTGGCATCTTGGCAGCTGCACGCTTGACTTTTCTCAGTTCATGGGCAGTTATTTTGCGCCTTGGTTTTTCCACACGCTTCTTGCGACCCTGTTGACTATTTTGAATGAAACGCTTGATTGTTCGATGATCACGCTTCAGAAGCTTTGCAATTTTAAGAGTGCTGCATCCCTCTGCAAGATATCTCACTATTTTTGACTTTTCTGAGCCTGTCAAGTCCTTCTTTTGACCCATTTTGCCAAAGGAAAGGAAGTTGCCTAATAATTATGCACACCTGATATAGGGTGTTGATGTCATTAGACCACACCCCTTCTCATTACAGAGATGCACATCACCTAATATGCTTAATTGGTAGTAGGCTTTCAAGCCTATACAGCTTGGAGTAAGACAACATGCATAAAGAGGATGATGTGGTCAAAATACTAATTTGCCTAATAATTCTGCACTCCCTGTATATATATATTATATATATATATATATATATATATATATATATATATATACTATATATACATACATATTATATATATATACATACATATTATATATATATATATATATACACAGTGGGGCAAAAAAGTATTTAGTCTGCCACCAATTGTGCAAGTTCTCCCACTTAAGAAGATGAGAGGCCTGTAATTTTCATCATAGGTATACCTCCACTATGAGAGACAAAATGTGGAAACAAATCCAGACAATCACATTGTCTGATTTGGAAAAAATGTATTTGCATATTATGGTGGAAAATAAGTATTTGGTCACCTACAAACAAGCAAGATTTCTGGCTCTCACAGACCTGTATCTTCTTCTTTAAGAGGCTCCTCTGTCCTCCACTCATTACCTGTATTAATGGCACCTGTTTGAACTTGTTATCAGTATAAAAGACACCTGTCCACAACCTCAAACAGTCACACTCCAAACTCCACTATGGTGAAGACCAAAGAGCTGTCGAAGGACACCAGAAACAAAATTGTAGACCTGCACCAGGCTGGGAAGACTGAATCTGCAATAGGCAAGCAGCTTGGTGTGAAGAAATCAACTGTGGGAGCAATAATTAGAAAATGGAAAACATACAAGGCCACTGATAATCTCCCTCGATCTGGGACTCCTTGCAAGATCTCACCCCGTGAGGTCAAAATGATCACAAGAACGGTGAGCAAACATCCCAGAACCACACAGGGGGACCTAGTGAATGACCTGCAGAGAGCTGGGGCCAACGTAACAAAGGTTACCATCAGTAACACACTACGCCACCGGGACTCAGATCCTGCAGTGCCAGACGTGTCCCCCTGCTTAAGCCAGTACATGTCTGGGCCCGTCTGAAGTATGCTAGAGAGCATTTGGATGATCCAGAAGTGGATTGGGAGAATGTCATATGGTCAGATGAAACCAAAGTAGAACTGTTTGGTAGAAACACAACTCGTCGTGTTTGGAGGAGAGAGAATGCTGAGTTGCAACCAAAGAACACCATACCTACTGTGAAGCATGGGGGTGGCAACATCATGCTTTGGGGCTGTTTCTCTGCAAAGGGAACAGGACGACTGATCCGTGTACATGAAAGAATGAATGGGGCCATGTATCATGAGATTTTGAGTGCAAACCTCCTTCCATCAGCAAGGGCATTGAAGATGAAACATGGCTGGGTCTTTCAGCATGACAATGATCCCAAACACACGGCCCGGGCAAAGAAGGAGTGGCTTCGTAAGAAGCATTTCAAGGTCCTGGAGAGGCCTAGCCAGTCTCCAGATCTCAACCCCATAGAAAACCTTTGGAGGGAGTTGAAAGTCCGTGTTGCCCAGCGACAGCCCCAAAACATCACTGCTCTAGAGGAGATCTGCATGCAGGAATGGGCCAACATACCAGCAACAGTGTGTGACAACCTTGTGAAGACTTACAGAAAATGTTTGACCTCTGTCATTGCCAACAAAGGATATATAACAAAGTATTGAGATTAACTTTTTATATTGACCAAATACTTTTTTTCCACCATAATATGCAAATAAATTCTTTCCAATTCAGACAATGTGATTGTCTGGATTTGTTTCCACATTTTGTCTCTCATAGTTGAGGTATACCTATGATGAAAATTACAGGCCTCTCTCAGCTTCTTAAGTTGGAGAACTTGCACAGTTGGTGGCTGACTAAATACTTTTTTGCCCCACTGTATACATACACACACAGATATACACACATACACACACATATACATTAGGGTGACCAGACGTCCCCGATTTTAGGGGACAGTTCCCGGATTGAGGAGACTGTCCCCGGAAAAATTATGTCCCTGGAAATGTCCCCGGAAATGTCCCCGGCTCCTGTTGAACTGCAGCCAAGTGCTGGGAGGAAGTGATCGTCCTGATAACGTCACTTTGTCTCAGCGTATGGCAGGCAGCGCACAGGTCAGGAGGGAAGAGCTTGTGTGTGTGTGTGTATATGTATGCTTGTGTGTGTGTGTATGTGCATGTGTGTATATGTATACTTTGTGTGTGTGTGTATATGTATGTTTGTATGTGCATGTGTGTATGTACATGTGTGTATGTAGGCTTGTGTGTATATATGTATGCTTGTGTTTGTGTAAATATGTATGTATGTGTGTATATGTATGCTTGTGTGTGTATATATATATATATATATATATGTATGCTTGTGTGTATGTGCATGTGTGTATATGTATGCTTGTGTGTATGTGCTTGTGTATATGTATGCTTGTGTGTGTATATGTGCATGTGTGTATATGTATGCGTGTGTGTGTGTAAATGTATGCTTTTGTGTATATGTATGCGTGTGTAAATATGTATGTGTGTGTGTGTGTGTGTATATGTATGCATGTGTGTATATGTATGCTTGTGTGTATATATGTATGCTTGTGTGTGTGCATGTGTGTATGTATGCTTGCGTGTGTGTGTGTATATGTATGCGTGTGTTTGTAAATATGTATGTGTGTATGTGTGTGTATGTGCATGTGTGTATATGTATGCTTGTGTGTGTGTGTGTGTGTGTGTGTGCGCGAGTGTGTATATTGTGATGAGAGCAGGATGTGATGTCACTAGTTTGGGGGCGGGGCTTAGGTCCGGTAGTCTGTGTCGCAGTGAGTTAGTACAATCAACCTGAATAGATGTATGTTTCTGTGCTCTGTAATAAAATAGAGTTGTACTATCATTGCTGTGTCCTGCATATGTCCTGCATCTCATGACATGGTGTCAGAAGTTCTGGAATGCGCTTCTGTTCCTGATCGATGACAATGTCAAAGTTTACCCCACCTGAGCCTTTTGACTTCTCTCAGCCTGCAGCTTGGCCCACATGGCGTCAGCGGTTTCAGCGCTTCAGGATTGCTTCCAAACTGAACAAGGAGAGTGGTGAAGTACAAGTTAATTCTCTTTTATACTCTATGGGGTAAGATGTGGAGCCAGTGTTCAATGCTTTTACTTTTCAAGAAGGGGAAGAATTTAACCTTGATATAGTTATGGATAAACTCAGTGCCCACTTTGTGCCCAAAAGAAATGTGATTCATGAGAGAGCTTGTTTTCACAAACGTAATCAGCGTGTGGGAGAATCTGTGGAGTCATTTGTGCGCAGCCTGTATGAACTAGCTGAATTCTGTGAGTTTGGTGTTGCTAAAGAAGAGCAAATCAGAGACAGAATAGTTATTGGAATTGCAGATGCTGAAGTCTCACTGAAGCTGCAGTTAGAGCCTGATTTAACATTAGATGGGGCTATTAGGATGGCCCGCCAGAGTGAACTGGTGAAAAAGCAAAGTGCTGATCTGAGGTCTGAGAGTATTGTGGATGAAGTGCAACAGTCCAGGAAAACTGCTAGTGAAAGGCACAGTGTGAGCGGTAGATCTAAAATAATGGACAGGCCTAGAAGTGGATGGGCGCAGCATGCCCGATGCACACTGTGCTACCGTGCCCATGATCAGAGTGTTATATGCCCGGCCAGAGATAAAAGATGCAGAAAATGTAACAGAATTCGCCATTTTAAAGTGGTGTGTAAAACTGAATACATTAAGGAGATGCAGGTGGACAGTGACCAGGAGGGTCAGGAAGTGTCTTTTGTGGGGTCTGTTGTGGAACGGCCAAGCTCAGAAGAAGATTGGAAAGTTACTTTTACTGTAATGGGAGCCAAAGTTGATTTTAAGATTGACACAGACAGGAGCAGATATCAATGTAATGTCTTTTGCTGCATTTATGAAACTGCCTTGACAGCCCCAGCTGGTGAAGGTTACTACAAATGTCCATAGTCCCGGTGGCCGCATTGATTGTGCGGGGAAATTTCTTGCCAGCTGTGAGTACAAGCAAAGAAAATTCACCATGTGGGTGCATGTGATTCGAGGCCAGTGTGTTAGCAATTTATTGAGCAGAAAAGCAGCCTGTGATTTGGGCCTCGTGGCCAGAGTAAATGAGATCTCCGAAGATATGTTTGGCGAATCGGGCCTACTGAATTGCAAGCCAGTTCGTATAGCACTTAAAAGTGACGCAGTCCACTATCCTTACACTATACCCTTATGGAAGGTGCTGTCCCAGCTGACAAAGCCCAACATATTCTGAAATGGGAACGGAAGTTAGACTTCACGAAACCCCTCACAGAGTGGCAACGTACGCTCTTATTGACGAAGAAAACCCTCCATTGTATTACCATCCTTGAAACCTACATTAAGGTACTCACGCATTGGTACTACGTCCCAGCTAGACTCGCGAAAATCTTCCCTGGAGCCTCCCCCACCTGTTGGAGAGACTGCTCACATGTAGGGGACATGATCCACATTTGGTGGAGCTGCCCCAGACTCAAACCTATCTGGAACAAATGTTTTTCTACACTAACCAGCTTAGGTATCAGCCTACCCAGAACACCCGAGACGGCCCTATTCCATTTAGGCACATGTAAACTACCCAAACATTATGGTTCGCTTAGTATTTACCTCCTGTCGGCTGTTAAACTTAATATAGCGAGATTTTGGAAAAAATCCCTCCCCCCAGCCTGGTCGGATATTATATCCACTATGGCCTACATATACTCCATGGAGAAGAGCATTTATTATGCCTCTGGTAGGACTGATTTCTTTGAGCTGGTATGGTCCGATTGGAAAAATAGGTTTGACACTCTCTGGCTCCCCAGCTTCGACACCTAGGCGAAAGTACATCCCCAACCACATCGGCAGAAGGCCTGGCCTTACCCTTGTATATCTGAACTGGCTCTTTTCATGACCCTTCCCCTCCCCCTAAAGTCACCTTAACATATTCCCCTCCCTTTTCCCCCTACCTCCCCCCCCCCCCCCCCCCTCCACCCCCCCTCTCGACGTTACCCTACGTCCTTTTGGAATGCTGACACCCCTTTAATAGGTATTAACGTCATGACTGTATTGCTTACGTTTTATGTCCTGATGTATTTGCATTTGATGTACGATTGTCTCGTACAGTTGTTGTATCTATCACTTTTTTAATACAAAAAACTAATAAAAATTACAAATAAAAAAAACAAAAAAACAAAGTGACGCAGTCCCATACAGTATTTCTACTCCCCGTAGAATTCCGTTCCCGCTCATGCCTCAACTGGAGAAAGAGCTTATGCGCATGAAGTCTATGGGGGTTATTGAAGAGGTTGTTGAAGCAACTGACTGGTGTGCCCCCATTGTTCCGGTTGCAAAGAAAAATGAGAAGTAGAACAAAGTCCAGCACACAGGTGCTATCCTGCAAAGTCACAATGACCTGCTTCCAAGGTCAAGATAATAATATCAAAAAAGCAGAAAGTAGTGACAGCATAGATATTTATTCGTGAGACAGCAGGACAAACAGCAACGTTTCGAGACTTCTGTCTCTTTGTCAAGCTGGTCTGATGTGGGACACCTTGTAAGTGGTAGACTGGCTTAGCAGAATATGATCATATTGTGTGACTAAGATCCCATTTCATTTAAAGGCAATTTTAAAGCAAAATATTTTTTGCAGTATATTTGTTTTAGCAGCACAAATATATGCTCATATTATTGTGAGATATTTATCCCAATTTTATTAGAAGCTAAGTAAGTATATTTGGCAGACAGAAACATATACTAATATGCCATGTAGAAGTGGACTTAAGTGGTTGGATGTGCACCAAAATATCTCTTTGTTGTTTTGTAATTATTTGGTCACTTTGGTAGCACTCCCACAATATTTGTGTTAAGTTTAAACAGTCCTTTCGTGGTGTGCGTAACCAAAAAAACCCCTCTGTTGTATTTCTAATAGGGATCTGACCAAAATCCCTCCCCTTTGGTTACTGCACGCCACCCAGCCCAGGTGTGTTCCTGATTAATATACTTTATAAGCTAGAAAGCTTCACACTGTGTAGACATGACTTGCTGCAGTGTGGATACTGGTTAGTATAGGACTGGTCTGATGTGGGACACCTTGTAAGTGGTAGACTGGCTTAGCAGAATATGATCATATTGTGTGACTAAGATCCCATTTCATTTAAAGGCAATTTTAAAGCAAAATATTTTTTGCAGTATATTTGTTTTAGCAGCACAAATATATGCTCATATTATTGTGAGATATTTATCCCAATTTTATTAGAAGCTAAGTAAGTATATTTGGCAGACAGAAACATATACTAATATGCCATGTAGAAGTGGACTTAAGTGGTTGGATGTGCACCAAAATATCTCTTTGTTGTTTTGTAATTATTTGGTCACTTTGGTAGCACTCCCACAATATTTGTGTTAAGTTTAAACAGTCCTTTCGTGGTGTGCGTAACCAAAAAAACCCCTCTGTTGTATTTCTAATAGGGATCTGACCAAAATCCCTCCCCTTTGGTTACTGCACGCCACCCAGCCCAGGTGTGTTCCTGATTAATATACTTTATAAGCTAGAAAGCTTCACACTGTGTAGACATGACTTGCTGCAGTGTGGATACTGGTTAGTATAGGACTGGTCTGATGTGGGACACCTTGTAAGTGGTAGACTGGCTTAGCAGAATATGATCATATTGTGTGACTAAGATCCCATTTCATTTAAAGGCAATTTTAAAGCAAAATATTTTTTGCAGTATATTTGTTTTAGCAGCACAAATATATGCTCATATTATTGTGAGATATTTATCCCAATTTTATTAGAAGCTAAGTAAGTATATTTGGCAGACAGAAACATATACTAATATGCCATGTAGAAGTGGACTTAAGTGGTTGGATGTGCACCAAAATATCTCTTTGTTGTTTTATACATACACACACACATACATAAACACATACATACACACACTTACACATACATACACATACACTGTACATATACATAAACACACACACACATAAACACACACACACATAAATACACACATAAACACACACACACACATATACACACACATAAACATACAGACACATATACACACACACACACAAAAGACCCATCTAGTAAGTCTATATTTTATTTTCTAAATTTTAAGTTTTATTCTTAGTACAGCATAATGCATATGTCTGTTCCGTGTATCAACCACCCTTTATGTGATGAGGACATAAATGATTCTGGAACATATCACCCTTTACATTATAATGATGAACTTTTGCACTAGATTTATTTTTCTGTAAGAAAAGCCAGCATATTTATGTAAAATACAGGTAGATAGAAAGACAAGGTTTGACTGACTTGAAAGCTTCTTCAGGGTTAGTGAATCCAGGACATAAGTAAATTATATACAGACAGATTCATATAAAGCAACTCATTTGCTTTTCTAGGCTGCTGAAAGAAAATAGCATCTGAAAATAATAACAATAGTAATAATGATAAAACGCTAATATTAATAATGAGACACAACTTATTTGTTCCCTTTTTTATCTATTGATTGTTGTGGATTTCCTGATGTAATACAGATACTAGTAATAATAATAATAATAAAATAATAAAGAGTAGGGCTGCAACTAACGATTATTTTCATAATCGATTAATCGGCCGATTATTTTTTCGATTAATCGACTAATCGGATAAAAAATAAATAAATCCTTTTTTCCTATATTTTAAATAAAATCCACATACTGAGTGTTATAAATATAAACTTAAGACTAAAACTTTACATTAACACAACTGTTAATCCAATTTGTTAAGCAGTAGAATTTTTTTTTTATAATTAAGCAAAACAAAACCACAAACTGTTTAAAAAGTGGTAGAACTAGTAAGAGGTAGGTAGACTATCACTGTTTATAACATTCTGTTATTCAGTCTTTAAGAAACTTTGCATTGAAATGCAAAAATGTCAACATATTCACCTGCTCCTGGCTGAGGCTGGCTCTCTTTTTGCAGCTATTTTGCCTTCAGCAGAGAAGAGGCGCTCAGATGGTGTTGAGGTGCCTGGGATGCATAAGTAGGGTTTTACCAATTTCACCAAGGTGGTCTATTTATCTTTGTTAGCTCTTACCAATGCAAGGGGCTTCTTAATAAAGTAAGCCTGGACTTCATTCTGACATAAAAATATCTTGAATATCTATTTGCAATGGTAAACAACCAGGTTAGGGGGGACAATATCTAGTGCACTCTTAAAATAACAGATATATACTTACAGAGGTTGAATTTGATACATATCCAATTAATTAAAAATATTAAAAAAAAAAAACAAAAAAAAGGCAAAAGAGCTAAAGACTATATATCAGTAACAGGACACAGCCTTACACATTTATCTATACAGTACATATAATCAGCAATAGCAAGCGATCCACTAAAAATTGTGTAAACAGGTAATAGTGACATTAATTCATATAACAAATGCCATCAATCTAGGGCTAGGTGTAAATAACAAGCTCAGCACTATATCATGCAAAGCATAGTCCCAAATCACTTGATTTAATATAAACAATCCACATTATGACTCCTATTATTTCTGGGTTGCACATAAGTAGGAGTAGTTGTAAACTTAAAAAGAAACTTATAGTGTCCTGAAAAAGTATAGAGTGAGCGTCTGTAGATGTCCTTTAGGCTAAGGGCATAACCATAAAACACAAAACCATGTGCAGGAGCTCATTGGAGTGAAGCAGCTGGTGTCATGCACAGACCAACTAATTGCAAACCGATTAATCGATTATTAGATTCGTTGACAACTATTTTCATAATCGATTATTATCGATTATGCCGATTAGTTGTTGCAGCTCTAATAAAGAGACACACATTGTATTTTTTCCTTTTTATATATAATGTTTTTTTGTGATTTCCTGATGTAATACAGATACTAGTAATAATAATAATTAATAAAATAATATAATAATAGACACACATTGTATTTTTTCCTTTTATATATATATATATATAATGTTTTTTTGTGATTTCCTGGTGTAATATAGATTAGGAATTAGATATAAATTTAATAAAAAAACAGAGCATTAAAAACTCTGATATATACTATAGCAATTTTGTTTCCAGTTAAAAATATTTATTAGGTAACATGGAGGTTGTTATTTGCTGATATACCCCAAAGTAGTCTAGCTGCAGACTGGAGCTCCAATCTAAACAGGAAACATGTGACCTCCACTGACTCTAGACAGGAAACATGTGACCTACACTCAAAGCTTTTTTTTTTTAAATCAACTTTAATGTAACAAACGATCTATAGACAATCATTCTGAAAACGAAACATTTTGCAGCTTTCTTGTTCTTCTTAATGTGCACTCACAGTGCTTTATGCTGATTGTCATTGATAAGGTAACTACTGTGAGTGCACATTAAGAAGAACAAGAAAGCTGCAAAATGTTTCGTTTTCAGAATGATTGTCTATAGGTTGTTTGTCACATGTTTTCTGTCTAGCGTGGAGCTCTTCTCGATATACTAGCTGACATCTGTATTTTTTATAATTATTTGTTTTTAGCTATTAAATCGGTTATCTTTGCTGATTTACCATTATAAAACCTCATTTGCATTGAATTATACTGGACAGGACTAAAAAACGACTGCCCTTACTGCATTTTAATTTGCCAATAATAAAGATGGCGGAGAGACGTTTAGCGTGTAAATAACGTGATATCACTGAAATCCCGTGTAGTTTTGAAGAGCTGTAAGTTTAGTGTGTAGGGACATTAGTTTAGTTATTTCTGTGCCCTGGGGCCTGGTGCTTATGGCCATGTGAGTGCCCGGCGGAACACGTGTAATGTACCGGGGGTGGAGCCAGGAGGGCAATACGGGGAGCTCACAGTAGCAGGTAATGGGGTTGTGCTTTTCTGTAAATTGCTACCTGTGGCTTTAACTTCTTACAGAGTATATATGAGGGGGGCACTTTCTTTATAAAGTATAGAGGGGGGGGGCACTGTCTTTATAAAGTATAGAGGAGGGGGGGCACTGTCTTTATAAAGTATAGAGGAGGGGGGGGCACTGTCTTTATAAAGTATAGAGGAGGGGGGGCACTGTCTTTATATAAAGTATAGAGGAGGGGGGGCACTGTCTTTATAAAGTATAGAGGAGGGGGGGGCACTGTCTTTATAAAGTATAGAGGGGGGGGCACTGTCTTTATAAAGTATAGAGGGGGGGGGGGGCACTGTCTATATAAAGTATAGAGGAGGGGGGCACTGTCTTTATAAAGACAGTGCCCCCCCCTCCTCTATACTTTATAAAGACAGTGTCCCCTCCTCTATACTTTATAAAGACAGTGCCCCCCTCTAAACTTTATAAAGGCAGTGCCCCCCTCCTCTATACTTTATAAAGACAGTGCCCCCTCCTCTATACTTTATAAAGACAGTGCCCCCTCCTCTATACTTTATAAAGACAGTGCCCCCCCTCCTCTATACTTTTTAAAGACAGTGCCCCCCTCCTCTATACTTTATATAGACAGTGCCCCCTCCTCTATACTTTATATAGACAGTGCCCCCCTCCTCTATACTTTATATAGACAGTGCCCCCTCCTCTATACTTTATATAGACAGTGCCCCCCTCCTCTATACTTTATATAGACAGTGCCCCCCTCCTCTATACTTTATAAAGACAGTGCCCCCCTCCTCTATACTTTATATAGACAGTGCTCCCTCCTCTATACTTTATATAGACAGTGCCCCCCCTCCTTTATACTTTATAAAGACAGTGCCCCCCTCCTCTATACTTTATAAAGACAGTGCCCCCCTCCTCTATATTTATATAGACAGTGACCCCTCCTCTATACTTTATATAGACAGTGCCCCCCTCCTCTATACTTTATATAGACAGTGCCCCCCTCCTCTATACTTTATAAAGGAGGGGGGGCACTGTCTTTATAAAGTATAGAGGAGGGGGGGCACTGTCTATATAAAGTATAGAGGAGGGGGGGCACTGTCTTTATATAAAGTATAGAGGAGGGGGGGCACTGTCTTTATAAAGTATAGAGGAGGGGGGGCACTGTCTTTATAAAGTATAGAGGGGGGGGCACTGTCTTTATAAAGTATAGATGGGGGGGGGCACTGTCTATATAAAGTATAGAGGAGGGGGGCACTGTCTTTATATAGACAGTGCCCCCCTCCTCTATACTTTATAAAGACAGTGCCCCCCTCCTCTATACTTTATATAGACAGTGCCCCCCCCTCCTCTATACTTTATAAAGACAGTGTCCCCTCCTCTATACTTTATAAAGACAGTGCCCCCCTCTAAACTTTATAAAGGCAGTGCCCCCCTCCTCTATACTTTATAAAGACAGTGCCCCCTCCTCTATACTTTATAAAGACAGTGCCCCCTCCTCTATACTTTATAAAGACAGTGCCCCCCCTCCTCTATACTTTATAAAGACAGTGCCCCCCTCCTCTATACTTTATATAGACAGTGCCCCCTCCTCTATACTTTATATAGACAGTGCCCCCCTCCTCTATACTTTATATAGACAGTGCCCCCTCCTCTATACTTTATATAGACAGTGCCCCCCTCCTCTATACTTTATATAGACAGTGCCCCCCTCCTCTATACTTTATAAAGACAGTGCCCCCCTCCTCTATACTTTATATAGACAGTGCTCCCTCCTCTATACTTTATATAGACAGTGCCCCCCCTCCTTTATACTTTATAAAGACAGTGCCCCCCTCCTCTATACTTTATAAAGACAGTGCCCCCCTCCTCTATATTTATATAGACAGTGACCCCTCCTCTATACTTTATATAGACAGTGCCCCCCTCCTCTATACTTTATAAAGACAGTGCCCCCCTCCTCTATACTTTATAAAGTATAGAGGAGGGGGGGCACTGTCTATATAAAGTATAGAGGAGGGGGGGCACTGTCTATATAAAGTATAGAGGAGGGGGGGCACTGTCTTTATAAAGTATAGAGGGGGGGGCACTGTCTTTATAAAGTATAGAGGGGGGGGCACTGTCTTTATAAAGTATAGAGGGGGGGGGGGCACTGTCTTTATAAAGTATAGAGGGGGGGGGGGCACTGTCTTTATAAAGTATAGAGGAGGGGGGCACTGTCTTTATAAAGTATAGAGGAGGGGGGCACTGTCTTTATAAAGTATAGAGGAGGGGGGCACTGTCTTTATAAAGTATAGAGGAGGGGGGCACTGTCTTTATAAAGTATAGAGGAGGGGGGCACTGTCTTTATAAAGTATAGAGGAGGGGGGCACTGTCTATATAAAGTATAGAGGAGGGGGGGCACTGTCTTTATAAAGTATTAAAGTGATGGTAAACTCAACCCGTTTTAAAATCTGATGCAGAATGTTTAGTGATATTTTAGAGGGAGTTTAATTCATCAGTTGTAATGAAGTTGCGCTATAACTTACTTTTTAATATAGATATGAAATTCTACGGAATTTGGCGGCGCTATACAAATAAATAATAATAATAATATTCCCCGCACTCTGCCGCCCACTTCAAAGTCAATATTTCTGTGAACTAACAGTTTGATTTGGCACTGTTGTCGTAGCTAGAGCTGATTGGACAACAATTCAAACAGAAAAAATTACTGATAAAGTGGGTGTCGGAGCGCGGGGAATTTGAATTTCATATTTATATTAAAAGGTAAGTTATAAGGCAACTTCATTACAACTGATTAATGAAACTCCATCTGAAATATCACTAACTTTCCGGATCTAATTTTAAAAAGCGGAGTTTACCATCACTTTAAGTATGTTTTTCTTACTGCCTGTGCCGTGGCTAATTATGGGTTAATATAAATGTGCTACTTATAACTGTAAATTACTTTATTGTTTAGCGTTCAGGATCTTAAAGGATCTATTCCAGCCTCTCAATTTTAATTACAGGAAAAGCAGGCTAAATTAAATAATGACATTACATATTAACGTCCCAGTGTTCTCCACATACATTTTTGCCAGCCGGGTGGCATTTTCAGTTATCCAAAGCACAAATTAATTGCATAATTTAACAAATGTGTTTAATGATAATTTGTGCAATACAAATGGGAACATGTTTAATATTAGCTAACGTTAGCTTAATATTGGCTAAAATTTTAGCCGGGTGGTCATTAAAATGAGCCGTATGGTGCACCCGCTAATAAGGTCCTGAGGAGAACACCGCTTTCTATTACTTTGCATTCGGTAACCTTTTTACAGGAATTACACTTTGAATCTAATGTACATTTTATTTTACAGTGTTTTTTTATATTAATGGAGCATTATATCTACGTCCTATATAGGTCTGTCTGTAGAAAGGAAGGAGATCTATTGCTAGAGTGTGTGACTAATAGTTCTATATTAAGCATGAAGAATACAGAGAATATCTTGACCTCAGAAAACAATATGGCGACTCCATGGGTAAGTGTGATACTCACGGTAATGTCGCTAATTTCCTGTCTGCTCCAGCGTTACACAAATTACAATAAAAAGCATAGAAATAGGCACTATTGTTGGACAGCATTGAGCAGTTTTACATTTTAAAGTTTTTTTTTTCTCAAATGAAATATTTTGGAAAATTGAAGACGATTGAAGAAAGTTTTGAGCAGTGGGAATGTTTTGTGTCAATGAAAAGTGATGTTGTAAATAGTATACCATACATCAGGGCTCGAAAAACACTGGATGCTAGGTTGCTACAAGGTTTGCTTTCCCCTGCTCACCGTGCCCCTCATGTCCCAGCTTGGAGCACATTTAGTGAGACCCCCATCTTGCACTGCCAGCTGAAAATGCCAGTATGTTCTGTAAACAACAGTCGCATGACTGTTTATGGAGGTTAAACACATAGAAGTGTAGGGTCAACAGTCTACACCGTTGTCATCTTAAATTCTTACTTTAAATTAGGCTGCAAATAGCTTCCTGCACCCTTTTCTGTATCATGCAGCAGGAACAGTAAAAAAGTTATTTTAAAATTAATAGTGTTTGTGGTCACTTTGAAAAGGCTGACAAACTCCGCCCACTGATGACATAACAATCTGGGCTACATCTATGGCTTCTGCTGAATAGCATTTACAATCTGTTGAATCAAACTAGTGAGCCCTTTGTGATTGGACACCATATGCAGCCCAGATTGTGATGTTATCTGTGGGCGGAGCTTTGCAGCCATTTCAAAGTGACCAAAAACAATATTAATTTGAAAATAACTTTTTCTCTTGTTAAGTGTATCCAGTCCACGGATCATCCATTACTTGTGGGATATTCTCCTTCCCAACAGGAAGTTGCAAGAGGATCACCCACAGCAGAGCTCCTATATAGCTCCTCCCCTCACTGCCATATCCAGTCATTCTCTTGCAACTCTCAACAAAGATGGACGTAGTAAGAGGAGAGTGGTGTATTATAGTTAGTTTTTTAACTTCAATCAAAAGTTTGTTATTTTTAAATGGTACCGGAGTGTACTGTTTTATCAAAGGCAGCATTAGAAGAAGAATCTGCCTGTGATTTCTATGATCTTAGCAGAAGTAACTAAGATCCATTGCCGTTCTCACATATTCTGAGGAGTGAGGTAACTTCAGAGGGGGAATGGCGTGCAGGTTTTCCTGCAATAAGGTATGTGCAGTTAACATATTTCTAGGGATGGAATTTGCTAGAAAAATGCTGCTGATACCGGATTAATGTAAGTTAAGCCTAAATGCAGTGATTTAATAGCGACTGGTATCAGGCTTATTAACAGAGATACATACTCTTATAAAAGTGTAATATAAAACGTTTGCTGGCATGTTAATCATTTTTATATATGTTTGGTGACAAAACTTATTGGGGCCTAGTTTTTTCTCCACATGGCTGGCTTGATTTTTGCCTAGAAACAGTTTCCTGAGGCTTTCCACTGTTGTAATATGAGTGGGAGGGGCCTATTTTAGTGCTTTTCTGCGCAGCTAAAATTCAGACAGACACTCAGCTTCCTTCTGCATGATACAGGACATCTCTGAAGGGCTCAAAAGGCTTCAAAAGTCGTGTTTGAGGAGGGTAACAACCACAGTAGACCTGTGGCAGTTGTTGTGACTGTTTAAAAACGTTTTTGTCATTTATTATTCCGTTTTTGGTATTAAGGGGTTAATCATCCATTTGCAAGTGGGTGCAATGCTCTGCTAACTTTTTACATACACTGTAAAAATTTCGTTAGTATAACTGCCTTTTTTCACTGTTATTTCAAATTTTGCCAAAAATTGTTTCTCTTAAAGGCACAGTAACGTTTTTTATATTGCTTGTTAACTTGGTTTAAAGTGTTTTCCAAGCTTGCTAGTCTCATTGCTAGTCTGTACAAACATGTCTGACACAGAGGAAACTACTTGTTCATTATGTTTAAAAGCCATGGTGGAGCCCCATAGGAGAATGTGTACTAAATGTATTGATTTCACCTTAAACAGTAAAGATCAGTCTTTATCTATAAAGGAATTGTCACCAGAGGGGTCTGTCGAGGGGGAAGTTATGCCGACTAACTCTCCCCACGTGTCGGACCCTTCGCCTCCCGCTCGTGGGACGCACGCTAATATGGCGCCAAGTACATCAGGGATGCCCATAGTGATTACTTTGCAGGACATGGCTGAAATCATGAATAATACCCTGTCACAGGTATTAGCCAGATTGCCTGAATTGAGAGGCAAGCGCGATAGCTCTGGGGTTAGACGAGATACAGAGCGCGTAGATGCTGTAAGAGCCATGTCTGATACTGCGTCACACTATGCAGAACCTGAGGACGGAGAGCTTCAGTCTGTGGGTGACGTCTCTGAATCGGGGAGACCTGATTCAGAGATTTCTAATTTTAAATTTAAGCTTGAGAACCTCCGTGTATTGCTTGGGGAGGTATTAGCTGCTCTGAATGACTGTGACACAATTGCAGTGCCAGAGAAATTGTGTAGGCTGGATAAATACTATGCAGTGCCGGTGAGTACTGATGTTTTTCCAATACCTAAAAGGCTTACAGAAATTATTAGTAAGGAGTGGGATAGACCCGGTGTGCCCTTTTCCCCACCTGCTATATTTAGAAAAATGTTTCCAATAGATGCCACTACACGGGACTTATGGCAGACAGTCCCTAAGGTGGAGGGAGCAGTTTCTACTTTAGCAAAGCGTACCACTATCCCGGTTGAGGACAGTTGTGCTTTTTCAGATCCAATGGATAAAAAATTAGAGGGTTACCTTAAGAAAATGTTTATTCAACAAGGTTTTATTTTACAGCCCCTTGCATGCATTGCGCCTGTCACTGCTGCGGCGGCGTTCTGGTTTGAGGCCCTGGAAGAGGCCATCCATACAGCTCCATTGACTGAAATTATTGACAAGCTTAGAACACTTAAGCTAGCTAACTCATTTGTTTCTGATGCCATTGTTCATTTGACTAAACTAACGGCTAAGAATTCCGGATTCGCCATCCAGGCGCGTAGGGCGCTATGGCTTAAATCCTGGTCAGCTGATGTGACTTCAAAGTCTAAATTACTCAACATTCCTTTCAAGGGGCAGACCTTATTCGGGCCTGGTTTGAAGGAAATTATTGCTGACATTA
The DNA here is from genome assembly GCF_027579735.1 of Bombina bombina. Taxonomy (NCBI): domain Eukaryota; kingdom Metazoa; phylum Chordata; class Amphibia; order Anura; family Bombinatoridae; genus Bombina; species Bombina bombina. The sequence goes on along the minus strand of NC_069505.1, from coordinate 600,229,844 downwards.
CTGGAGGTAAGGGTCATACGCTTCCTCAGGACAGGGCCAAATCAAGGGCCAAACAGTCTAATTTTCGTGCCTTTCGAAATTTCAAGGCAGGTGCAGCATCAACTTCCTCTGCTTCAAAACAAGAGGGAACTTTTGCTCAATCCAAGCAGGCCTGGAAACCTAACCAGTCCTGGAACAAGGGCAAGCAGGCCAGAAAGCCTGCTGCTGCCTCCAAGACAGCATGAAGGAGCGGCCCCCTATCCGACAACGGATCTAGTAGGGGGCAGACTCTCTCTCTTCGCCCAGGCGTGGGCAAGAGATGTTCAGGATCCCTGGGCGTTGGAGATCATATCTCAGGGATATCTTCTGGACTTCAAAGCTTCTCCTCCACAAGGGAGATTTTACCTTTCAAGATTATCTGCAAACCAGATAAAGAAAGAGGCATTCCTAAGCTGGGTGCAAGACCTCCTTGTAATGGGAGTGATCCATCCAGTTTCGCGGACGGAACAAGGACAGGGGTTTTATTCAAATCTGTTTGTGGTTCCCAAAAAAGAGGGAACCTTCAGACCAATTTTGGATTTAAAGATCCTAAACAAATTCCTCAGAGTTCCATCATTCAAGATGGAAAGTATTCGAACCATTTTACCCATGATCCAAGAGGGTCAGTACATGACCACAGTGGACTTAAAGGATGCCTACCTTCACATTCCGATTCACAAGAATCATCATCGGTTCCTGAGGTTTGCCTTTCTAGACAGGCATTACCAGTTTGTAGCTCTTCCATTCGGGTTGGCTACAGCCCCAAGAATTTTTACAAAGGTTCTGGGCTCACTTCTGGCGGTTCTAAGACCGCGAGGCATAGCGGTGGCTCCTTACCTAGACGACATCCTGATGCAGGCGTCAAGCTTTCAAATTGCCAAGGCTCATACAGAGATAGTTCTGGCATTTCTGAGGTCGCATGGGTGGAAAGTGAACGAAGAAAAGAGTTCTCTATCTCCTCTCACAAGGGTTTCCTTCCTAGGGACTCTGATAGATTCTATAGAAATGAAAATTTACCTGACGGAGTCCAGGTTATCAAAACTTCTAAATGCTTGCCGTGTTCTTCACTCCATTCCGCGCCCCACGGTGGCTCAGTGCATGGAAGTAATCAGCTTAATGGTAGCGGCAATGGACATAGTGCCATTTGCACGCCTGCATCTTCGGGTCCATCTGTCCAAAGGTATGACCTTTCGCAGACCAGATTGGACCATTGTAACAATAGATGCCAGCCTTCTAGGTTGGGGTGCAGTCTGGAACTCCCTGAAGGCTCAGGGTTCATGGACTCAGGAGGAGAAACTCCTCCCAATAAATATTCTGGAGTTAAGAGCAATATTCAATGCTCTTCTAGCTTGGCCTCAGTTAGCAACACTGAGGTTCATCAGATTTCAGTCGGACAACATCACGACTGTGGCTTACATCAACCATCAAGGGGGAACCAGGAGTTCCCTAGCGATGTCAGAAGTCTCCAAGATAATTCGCTGGGCAGAGACTCACTCTTGCCACCTGTCAGCGATCCATATCCCAGGGGTAGAGAACTGGGAGGTGGATTTTCTAAGTCGTCAGACTTTTCATCCGGGGGAGTGGGAACTCCATCCGGAGGTGTTTGCTCAATTGGTTCTCCGTTGGGGCAAACCAGAACTGGATCTCATGGCGTCTCGCCAGAACGCCAAGCTTCCTTGTTACGGATCCAGGTCCAGGGACCCAGAAGCGGCACTGATAGATGCTCTAGCAGCGCCTTGGTTCTTCAACCTGGCTTATGTGTTTCCACCGTTTCCTCTGCTCCCTCGTCTGATTGCCAAAATCAAACAGGAGAGAGCATCGGTGATATTGATAGCGCCTGCGTGGCCACGCAGGACCTGGTATGCAGACCTAGTGGACATGTCATCCTTTCCACCATGGACTCTGCCTCTGAGACAAGACCTTCTAATACAAGGTCCTTTCAATCATCTGAATCTACTTTCTCTGAGACTGACTGCATGGAGATTGAACGCTTGATCCTATCAAAGCGTGGCTTCTCCGAGTCAGTAATTGATACCTTAATACAGGCACGAAAGCCTGTCACCAGGAAAATTTACCACAAGATATGGCGTAAATATCTTCATTGGTGTGAATCCAAGAATTACTCATGGAGTAGGGTTAGGATTCCTAGGATATTGTCCTTCCTCCAGGAGGGTTTGGACAAAGGATTATCAGCTAGTTCTTTAAAGGGACAGATTTCTGCTCTATTCTTTTACACAAACGTCTGACAGAAGTTCCAGACGTTCAGGCATTTTGTCAGGCTTTAGTTAGAATTAAGCCTGTGTTTAAACCTGTTGCTCCCCCATGGAGCTTAAGCTTGGTTCTTAAAGTTCTTCAAGGGGTTCCGTTTGAACCCCTTCATTCTATTGATATCAAACTTCTATCATGGAAAGTTCTTTTTCTGATGGCTATTTCCTCGGCTCGAAGAGTCTCGGAGTTATCTGCCTTACATTGTGATTCTCCTTATCTGATCTTTCATTCAGATAAAGTAGTTCTGCGTACAAAACCTGTGTTTTTACCTAAGGTGGTTTCTAACAAGAATATCAATCAAGAGATTGTTGTTCCATCATTATGTCCTAATCCTTCTTCAAAGAAGGAACGTCTTTTGCATAATCTAGACATAGTCCGTGCCTTGAAGTTTTACTTGCAGGCTACTAAAGATTTTCGTCAAACATCTAACCTGTTTGTTGTTTACTCTGGACAGAGGAGAGGTCAAAAGGCCTCGGCAACCTCTCTTTCTTTTTGGCTTCGGAGTATAATCCGTTTAGCCTATGAGACTGCTGGACAGCAGCCCCCTGAAAGAATTACAGCTCATTCTACTAGAGCTGTGGCTTCCACCTGGGCCTTTAAAAATGAGGCCTCTGTTGAACAGATTTGCAAGGCTGCGACTTGGTCTTCGCTTCATACCTTTTCAAAATTTTACTAATTTGATACTTTTGCTTCTTCGGAGGCTGTTTTTGGGAGAAAGGTTCTACAGGCAGTGGTTCCTTCCGTTTAAGTTCCTGCCTTGTCCCTCCCATCATCCGTGTACTTTAGCTTTGGTATTGGTATCCCACAAGTAATGGATGATCCGTGGACTGGATACACTTAACAAGAGAAAACATAATTTATGCTTACCTGATAAATTTATTTCTCTTGTAGTGTATCCAGTCCACGGCCCGCCCTGTCCTTTTTAAGGCAGGTCTAAATTTTAATTAAACTTCAGTCACCACTGCACCCTATGGTTTCTCCTTTCTCGGCTTGTTTCGGTCGAATGACTGGATATGGCAGTGAGGGGAGGAGCTATATAGCAGCTCTGCTGTGGGTGATCCTCTTGCAACTTCCTGTTGGGAAGGAGAATATCCCACAAGTAATGGATGATCCGTGGACTGGATACACTACAAGAGAAATAAATTTATCAGGTAAGCATAAATTATGTTTTTTACTGCTTCTGCCGCATGATATAGAAAAGGTGCAAGAGGCTGTTTTGCAGCTTAATCTAAAGTAAGACTTTAAGATTACTAAAGTGTAGACTGTCCCTTTAAAATAACTTTCTCTAATGAATTAGAGCATGTAATTTATTTTATATTTTTAGTATTATTACCCTTTAAAAAAAAAAAAAAAAAAAGCCTATTTCATACTAGCCTGGGCCTATTTCTAGGCTTAAAGGGATACAAAACCCCACATTTTTTTTCTTTCATGATTTAGATAGAGCAGCAATTTTAACCCCTTCACCCATTACGACGTATATTTACGTTGTGCGTTACTGTGGCTATCGTACCGCACCACGTGTATATTTACGTCGTTGCTTTAGGAGGCTCCAGCAATCTCGGTTGTTAAGTTACAGCTGAGATCTGGAGCTCCTGAAGCTTCAGGCATCTCCCGCATATGGAGCCAGAGCGCGATTGGTGCTCCGCCTCCATATGAGGCCAGATGCCTGATCGTTACAGACGGTGACACTGTGTGTGTCACCGGCTGTAACGATAATTTGCTGGCAGTGCTGGAGCTGTCGGGAGGTGTGGGTGAGAGGCGGGTGGGCGTTCCAGCAGGGGAGGGGATGGAGTGGGAGGACCCTATACCGGATTTTTTTTTTTTAAAGGGACATGGAGGGATGGGGCAGCTACACTACAGAAAATATGGGGGGGTCCTAATGGCGATCGCAAGAGGGGTGGGAAGGTTGTGTGTCCACTACACTACAGAAATAAAAAATAAATAAAGGGGTTTATAGGTTCTGGCAGACAGCTGCTAGTACCTAAGATGGCGGCAATAGTTAGTCAGGGGGTTTAGATAGATGTTTTAGGGGGGATCAGGGAGGTTTGATGGTTAGGGCAATCTTACAATGCAGAAAAATATAAAAAAAAAAAAAAAAAAAGCTGCCAGTACTTAAGGTGGGGGGAGTAAAGAGCTGTTTGGGAGGGATCAGGGAGGGATCAGGGGGTGGGGAGTGTCAGGTAGGAGGCTAATCTTTACACTAAAGCTAACCTTATCCTTTTAAGCTACCTAATTAACCCCTTAACTGCCGGGAATAATAGAAGTGTGGTGCACAACTGCAATTAGCGGCCTTCTAATTACCAAAAAGCAATGGCAAAGCCATATATGTCTGCTATTTCTGAAGAAAGGGGATCCCAGAGATGCTTTCACAATCATTTGTGCAATGATTGCACAAGCAGTATGTATATAATTTCAGTGAAAAACCCAAAGTTTGTGAAAAAAAGTAACATATTTTTTTTAATTTGATGGCATTTGGCGGTGAAATGGTGGCATAAAATATACCAAAATGGGCCTAGATCATTACCTTGGGTTGTCTACTTAAAAAAAAATAAAAAAAATATATTTGATAGGTAAATAAAAAACAAAAAACAAGGCTCTATTAATCTTTAAATGGAGTGATTGTAAAAATGCTGAAAATGCTCTGGTATTTTGGGCAAGTTTTTCTCAGAATGTCCAGGTAGTGAAAGGGTTAAGCAACTTTCTAATTTACTCCTATTATAATTTTTTCTTTGTTCTCTTGATATCTTTATTTGAAAAGCAGTTATGTAAGCTTAGCAACTGGCCCATTTTTGCTTCAGCTCCTGGCTACATTTAGCCACTAATCAGCAGGCGCTACGCAGGTACTGAACCAAAAATGGGCCTTCTCCTAAGCTTACATTACTGCTTTTTTCAAATAAAGATAGCAAGAGAACGAAGAAAATTTGATAATAGGAGTAAATTAGAAAGTTGATTAAAATTGCTGCTCTATCTAAATAATTAAAGACAACATTTGGGTTCAGTGTCCTTTTAATCAGAACAAAACTGTTTTAAAATAATATAAATTGCAACAAAGAAAATTATAGATATTTATTCTCCATTTATTTTTCTTGCATTTTAAGGAGCGGTTTGAGTTTGATGAAGTTGCCGTTTACTTCTACAAGGAGGAGTGGGATTGTCTAAAGGAGAAGGAACTCTATAGGAATGTAACAATGGATAATTATCAGATGCTCCGATCGCTGGGTAAATAAATAAATATTATCAAAATGTAGGTAAGGCGCTAAAAGCGAAGTCAAAACATTTATTCAAAAAAATAAATAGTCTAAAATTATGTTTTTGGAAATAATTTAATCCAAAAATGTGTGATTAACACAAAATGCAGCTATATATATAGTGTACGGTCTGAGTGTTTTTTAAAACAAGTAATTTAATTTAATCCAATTATTTTAAAAACCATTATAAGCAATAATTCCATAAGTTATAACTAAATAAAATTAATCAGCAATTGATTTTTTTATATAGTTATAACTTATGGACTAATTGCTTACAATTTTTTTTAAAATAATTGGATCAAATTAAATTACTTGTTTTAAGAAACACTCAGACCGTAATCTATATCTATCTGTCTGCATTTTATGTTGATCACAAATTTTTGGATTCAATTATTTATTTCCTAAAACATATTTTTAGACTATTTATTATTTTTTGAATATATGTTTTGACTCCGCTTTTAGAGCCTTACCTACATTTTGATAATATCGCTCAAGACTTTTCTATATCTTTGGGAAGGAGATATTTGGGAGGAGGCAGTGAGTCAGGAGTATAGCGCAAAACACTTTGTGCTTTGTCTATAAATAAATATTTATTTACACACTTTCTAATGTTGTATTAGACCAAACCAGAACTGTATTAAAAGGGACTGTGAACACTTTGCAATTGTAATATAAAATGTTTTATTATATGTAGTAAAAAAAAACCCAGCAACTTAATTTATTTTGTCCCATTTCTTTGTAATTCAATCTTGAAAAATGTGGACGTATCAATTAATGTTGAAATTGGAAGGGAATACCTCAGACAGTTTGTTAGTTAAAGGGACAGTCTAGTCAAAATTAAACTTTTATGATTCAGATAGGGCATGTTCTCTTGTAATTCTTAGTTGTAAGATAAACCTAGGTAGAGCTGTTTGAGAGGGATCAGGGGATGTGTCAGGTGGGAGGGTAATCTATACACTAAAGCTAAAATTAACCCTACAAGCTACCTTATTAACCCCTTTACTTCTGGGCATAAATACAAGTGTGGTGCGTAGTGGCATTTAGTGGCCTTCTAATTACCAAAAAAGCAACGCCAAAGCCATATATGTCTGCTATTTCTGAACAAAGGGGATCCCAGAGAAGCCATAATTGAACAAGCTATTTGTAAATAATTTCAGTGAGAAACCTAAAGTTTGTGAAAAAGTTAACAATTTTTTTTAAAATTTTTTTTTTTTATTGCATTTGGCTGTGAAATAGTGGCATGAAATATACCAAAATTGGGGCTAGATCAATACTTTGGGTATTGATAGGTAAATAAAAAACAAAGGCTTTCTGTTTTAATGTAGTGATGGCAAAAATGCAAAAAAGGCTCTGGTCTTTTGGGGAAGTTTTTGTCTGAAATGCCCAGTCCTTAAAGGGTTAATATAAGTGTTTGGTATGCAAAACTGGGGAATGGGTAATAAAGGGATTATCTATATTTTTAAAACCATAAACATTCTGGAGTGGACTGTGCCTTTAAACACGCTAGTGTCCTTTTTCATTCTTCTCTCTAATTAGCCTCAGCAGAGAAGGAAACTTAGGTTACAAGATTGTGGTGCTAATTGTTTTATGAACACTACAATTTGCTGCTAAGCTTTATTCACCACAATTTTGAGCTTTTTTAGCTACCTATATTTTAAAATCTTATTGTAATTGAAATTTTACTGAGTGACCCACAAATGAGGGGTCGTGGAGGTTTGTAGCTGCTGAGGGAGCTGAGATTGAGGGATTTGTAGAACCCCCCCCCCCCCCCCCCCGCAATCCATATCTTTTACAGCTATCTAAGAGTCACCTAAAATGCTGGGTACTTGGTGCATGTTTGTGATTTAATCAGCATTTTAAATAAAGTTATTCTACGTACATCATATGATATAAAACGTGTACATGAGCATTTTATTGGTCTGTATATCAGGTTGTGTTAATATGAAGCCGGCAGTCATAGCGATGATTGAACGAGGAGAAGAACCATATGTCAGAGGTTATGAGCAGCCCCAGAAAACAAATCCTAAAAGAACCACAAAAGGTGAGTACTAAACCAAACCCTAAGGAGTAGGTTGTTTTCCAGTGAACACGCAAAAATAGCAGCGTCATACGGAACATAGAGCGCAAGAATTAACCATGCCTTGTCCAAAAAAACAGATATAGGTTAATGTATAGGGGTCATCATGCAAGTCTCTGCTTATGATTCCATGTTGACCTGTTCTCATCAGGAAACGGGATCACTGATCCAATATTGTTGTCAGCCATCCCCTTCACTGGAGGCCATGATCGGGGGTGGGTATAGTGAGCTGCACTGCCAAAGCTATGGGAGTGCCGGTGATGTCATCACAAATGTGCTTGGTGACATCACACAGGAGGTGGAACCAGGAAGTGACAGGCAGTCAAGGGAGCTGGATGGTGGGGAGATTCTTCAGATACCTCAATCTTAAAGGATTAGAAAAGTCAATATAAAAAACTAATTTTTTAACATACACAACATTCCTATATGATAGAGTAATAAATGTGAACTTAACTATTTCACAAAACCGAAGCATCTAAGACCGCTTAAAACATTATTTCTTATATGGCTGTGACGTCTAAATTGCCAGCCCATGAGAAACAGCTGTCCGACTAAAACGCCTATCCATTTGCAATAAATTAGGATAGATTTACTCCCACCAACGCGTGCGCAACTATTTTGGAGATCTCAAGCATGGACACAGCAATACCTGAAGACTTTTGCTAGGTCTTCTGAAAACTGACAGGGAACTCCTGAGCTGAATGCACATGCGTTAGATTACAGCTTACTAGAGCGCATACGTGGCCTGTTGTGTTATACCTGGAACTGCAGAGAAAGGGAGAACTCAGGTTGCCCACCATGATTGGCTAATGCAAATTAGCCTCACGGTGGGTTTGGAAATCCACTCACTTTGGAGCCGTAATATCAAGCGAACAGTGAAACTAGCACAGCACAATGTATTTGATCATTTTTTTTATTATAAGCAAAGCAACCCTGTACAATGCGATGAAGACATTTTTTGAGCTTACTATCCCTTTAACTCCTTTACTAGCCACAGACCTCCAATACCTCTCATTTGAAATAATTCCCTGCTCTTTCAAATGTTAGTGGTCTCAGAAAGCCACAAGTCCCCAAACATTATAAAACATTTAATTAAACCACAACACGTGGTGTTTTGCTGGGGAACGAGACTTACATAGACACAGTAAAAAAAAACAAAAAAAACTTATGATTATGACCTAATAAAGTTTATTTTAAACAAGACAAGTCCCTGTCTTATATAAATATATGAATTGTCTCTGTATAGTATATATAGGTGATCGCTGTGTTAACCTTGAAAAGAAAAACTAAAAAAATGGTGTTTAATTTCTGTACTACACATATGTGGGGCCCCTCTAGTTTATATTATAACCCCCTAAAGTCTGTAGGGACACCTATTTTATAATTGGCTACCCGTGATAACAATGTAGTAAAGTGATCACTTGGCTTTTTTCAAGATTATTTACTAAAATCTTAGAGATATAAAACCCATTTTTTCTTCTTAAACAGTGAGAGTCCACAGCTGCATTAATTACTTTTGGGAATTCAGAACCTGGCCACCAGGAGGAGGCAAAGACACCCCAGCCAAAGGCTTAAAATACCTCCCCCACTTCCCTCATCCCCCAGTCGTTCTTTGCCTTTTGTCACAGGAGGTTGGCTGAGAAGTGTCTGAAGATTAAAGATAGTCTCTTATGGAGGGCAGTACTCTTCAAAATGGGACTGGAGTTTTAAGTAATTCTATCAGTCTCTCAGTGAGAGCATAAATGAAGGTTAGAGTCTGGAGATGCAGGGAGAGTCTTTCTGCGAAACCATCCCAACTCATATTAACAGCTCCTTAGCAATCAGCGTTGACGAGTTTCGCTGCCTGCATTGTTCACTCAAGTCCATGTCAGAAGCGAGGCTACTATCTGTCACACTTGAAGGGCCGTGTTCCTGTTCCACGGCGTAGATTCCGGTAAGATCATTTCATTTTAATTTGATGTGGGAATGTAATGTAAACGAAGAAGTCAGGGTCTCAGTGGGACTCCTTTATCTTATGGAATAGAGGGTTAATATCTCCTGAGGGGGGTTATTGAACAGGGGGGACTTTAATCATGTTTGTTATGTGATTCTGTCTGCTAATGTGTAGTGACGCTTGGGCTCGTGGCTATATCAGAACATAACAGCCTTTTTTGTCAGGCTGCGTGGCCTTGGAGCTCTTTTCTCTGGCCTGCACGGTGTACCTTGTGACTAGGCGTGGTCACATTCTAGTCTGGACTTCTTCCTGACCGCGTGGCAACGGAGATAATCTGTTTCCGTAGTTGTCTGGGTCATAGGAGGTGGTGAGTGCCAGCCATTGGTCGTGTGAGGTGCCGTTTTTATTTTTCTATCCAAGTTATGGAGGATTCTAATTATTTGGAGACCGATGTGTCTTATTCAGATTCTACTTTTTGCGAAGAGTATGAAATGGCCCGGGTAATCCATGTCCATCAGTTATGTTCCGTATGTGGCTTTTAGAGTGCTCTTTTCTCCCAAAACAGGGAATTTAGAGTCCGCCGAGCCATCCGCCCCTGGGGACCCCATATTCCGTGAGGTGCGTATCCTAGAACCTTCTTTGGCTATGCAAGCATGTGTCCTTACTGCCGTTACCCATTCTCCGGAAGGTGGCTTGTTTCCTCCAGAGGTTACGGCAGGGTTCTGCATGGCCATATCTATGGCGTTGGCGCTTTTACATCTGCCAGGGAGGGGGATGTTGATGAGATACTGTCCGTGTTCTGTTAACCAGGGCTCGTCAGGCGTTGTATTGTCTGGGTCAGATCAGCCCTTTGGGGAAGCGGTGTCCTCTGAGGTTTCAGGGGCCCAATCGTCAGGGTCATCAGTTGCCCCGATGGAAGTAAGTCTTGCATTTTGTTATAGACAGGCGTGCCTTCGTGTCCTGCTGCGTCATGTTTTGACAGTGCTGCTGAATCCCAGTCCTGATGGGTTGAGTGGTTCTCGGACTTCCGTTCCGGACGGCAAGCTGGGTTAGACATGGGGGGATGACGTTAATCTTCTTGTCTCCAACTTACCTTTTTCTCTTGGGTATCTTATTCTAGTTCTGAGCTTCGGGAGAATAGGGTCTCTGATTGGCTGGTCCTATTAGTGTTCCCATTTTTCTTGGGCGTTCACCTGTGGGTGCTGCCCTAATTTTTATTTGGATCCGGTCAGGATGTATTTTATTTCCTTTTATGAAGCTCATGTCTGTTATAGTTTTCCTGTTGGGAAAAATTTTTCTTTGGAATTTGATACTAGCGATTTTGTGGTCGCTTGGGCACTTCCGCGGAAGTTGCATGTTAAGGTGTTAGTACATTGTTATGTCGATTCCCCACTGGGGTTTAGATTTTTCTGTGGCCTGGGTCAGTTCTGGAGGGCCCGATGTAGCAGGATGGTCCTGGTCGGGTGCTGGTTTTTATCTCCTCTATGGTATCTTTCTTTGTCTCCCTTTTTTGAGGCTTTGACGTCGGTACCTCTTCCTTAGTTGGACGAGGTGACTAAGGCTTCCTTTCCCCTTCTGGTGCTGGTTGGGTCATCTATTATTGAGGTTCGGGCATTTACGGCCTTTCTCTCCCTCCTCCTGTTTCTCGTCTGCTCCCATGTTTTTGGGGGTTCTAGAGAATGTGTTTGTCTCCATTTTTTCCTGGTGCTGCCCTTTCTTAAGACGTCTCGGTTTGAGCTGTTGCTTCTGGGATGGTGATGCTCGTTCTTCATTTAATCCTTGAACTGTAGGGGTTGCCGGGATGATCCTGAAGGATTGTTTGGAGAATATATTGTAGACTCTGTTGCAGATGACTGAGGGGTGTTGCCCCTCGAGTCTTTAGGAGTTATGGTCTCTGGGATGCTTAGTGAATGTCCAGTGTCCAAGGACTTTTGGATGTGGCTGTCTTTGCATCTCCTAGGGTTCAGGTTTCTCTGTATGAAGTATACCTATGGTTCCTCAGGGGATTCTAGCTGTTGGCCGGATCCGGTTTCTGGGTGTTTGGTTTTCTGGACTTGTTCTTATCCGGGACATCTGACCGGATCTCTTAAGTGGGATCCTGGGTGATTCAGTCCTTACGTTTCTGAGACATCCGCTTACTCCTTCAGGTGTTTTGTCTTTCTCTATCAGAGATTTGGTAATAGCTTGATGGTTGGTTTAGCTGCCTAGAGAGCGGGAGATTGCGGTTGCAATCTGTTATGGCTCTTGCACTTTAAATGTGTGCTCGACGGCTATTTGTTTTTCTTCTGGGCCGGCTGTTGCAACCTGATGGCTCCTCTACAGTCGGTGTTGACTCTGCAGTCTGTCTGCTGCCTTAGGGGAATTGGAGCATATCACAGTATCCGCCTGCTGCCCCAGAGGTATTCCTCTGTTCAGTGGGGTTCTCCTGTCTTGTGTGCAGGATGACATGAAGGGTTGGATCCTGGTATTGTGCCGTCACTGTCGTTTCAGTGTAGTCTCCCTTTTGCTGAGGAGTGTCCCTTCTTGTAGGGAAAGGAACTGGGTCTGGGTTCTGGAACCCGAGCTTGCCCTATGTCCTGTCTTAGTTTAGTCTACTCATTGGTACCGTTTAGTTCCCCTACCCCTTTTTTTTTTTTCCTTACTGAAGATCGGGGTGGTCCGGGGGATTGTTTATCCCTGCCTTCGGACATAGCCAGTCGACTTAGTGCTGGGTCCGTTGCCCTGAAGAGGCGGTCGGAGGTCTGTCTGCTCAGGGGAGCCTTGACCTCTTATTAGGTGGGAATTTTCACAGTGTTTCCATCCTCCAGTGTTTCTCTGCTGGTTTTGGATGCTCTCCGCCTTTCCTGTTCTTGCTTGGGAAGGAGTTGGTTTCTGCACTTCTTTGGTATGTTCCCTCTGTGGAAGTCCTGGTGCAGTTCCTAGTCTAGTTGGTTAGTGTTAGCGGCTGGTATGGTGCGTTTTTTTAAAAAATTTTTTTTTGGGGGGGGCAGTTCTCAGGGGTGGTTTTTTATCCCTTGGTCGCTTTTTCATGAGTGCGGATTGCGCTCAGTGTGAGGGATGGGATCTACCTTGTCACTCTAGGTGTCCATGATTCGGACGTTACATGGTGCCTTAGACTTCCATTCAGATGGGGGTAGTTCTTTTGGGTTTCTTTTTACCCTAGTTGTTGATCTTTGGATCTCTTGTTAGGCCTTCTTTCTTTCTTTCTTTCTTTCTTTTTCTTTTTTTTTTCTTCTTTCCTGCGGGACTTGTCTCCTCGGGGGCTTTGTGCTCGGTGGAATCTAGGATTCTGAGTGGCCTCTAAGTTGGGCCTTACTGATTTTCACTGATGGGCAGTTACTTGGTCCTTTCAGTTTTTTAGCCTTCTTTTTCTGGTGAAGCAGTTTTTTTTTTTTGTTTTTTTTTGTCTGGTGTTTGGGTAATTTCAGGCGGTGGTGCCCTCCGAATTGGCCGCCTTGTCTACCCGCCCTTTTTTGCATTCAGTGTCCTCTATATAGCTTGGGTATTGTTTTCCCAAAAGTAATGAATGCAGCTGTGGACTCTCCCTGTTTAAGAAGAAAAACTTAAATTATGCTTACCTGATAATTTATTGTTCTTCTGACGGGGAGAGTCCACAGCTCCCTGCCCTCGTTTTCTATATGGGGCGGCCGTTTCTTCATTTTGTTTTTTTCTGGCACCATTTTCACCCTGATATTTCTGCTACTGTTCCTTGTTCCCTTGCCAGAATGACTGGGGGATGAGGGAAGTGGGGGAGGTATTTAAGCCTTTGGCTGGGGTGTCTGCCTCCTCCTGGTGGCCTGTGGTCATTCCCGTCAGAAGAAAAGAAAATTATCAGGTAAGCATAATTTAATTTTTTATTTTTTTTTCATGATTCAGATAGAGTATGTAATTTTATTCAACTTTCCAATTTACTTCTGTTATCTAATTTCCTTTGTTCTATTTGTATCCTTTGTTGAAAAGAATACCTAGGTATGTTCAGGAGCAGAAATGAGCTGCTGAGGCTGTAGGCCTCTTGTCAGTGACTTACTTGACGTGTTCAGCTAGCTTCCTGTAGTACATTGCTGCTTCTTCAGCAAAGGATCCCAGAAGAACAAAGCACAATTGATCATAAAAGTACAATATGCTCTATCTGAATCTTAAAACAACAAAAAATGTGGGTTTCATATCCCTTAAACAAAACAAAAAATAAAAACAAAAATATATATATATACATACACAATCATTTTTATGGAAGGAGGGGGGGGGGGGGGTTCTGCAGCTTTTTCATCTCCCATGAAATATATAAATAGAATTTTTATATTCTGAATCTGCTGGGCTTGCTGAAAAAAAAATCCCATTATAAAATGTCTGTGGTTTAAAGTGATGGTGAAGTCTGATTGTTCACTTTATTCAAAATGATAATATGTAATAAATAAAATAAGTGTTTTTTTTTAACTCTTATACAGTATGTGCAAGCAGCCACATATCCCTAGGTATCATCGCTGTCAGTCAGATCTCATAGACGGCCTTTGTCTGTAATCCTTTTTTATTTTATTTTATTAAAGTGCTGATTTACCCTTTTAACCAATCATCGTTGCCAGCTGAAGTGACGTGAGGCGGTAGTGCACATGCATATTGTTGCGCAATACATGTCGGTCATGTGATCCTCTATACTGACTCCGGCATGATAGTGTAGTGTAAAAACTTAGCGAGACTATAATTATTTAGTGTTTTTATATTATTATTTTCTTTTACTGGCTGACAGCAACCAATTCACCAAGTAAACATTGCATCTCGGGATCCTCTTACTTGGTTGACGTTAGATGTAATTATAGCGCATGCGCAGTGCAAATCACTCAGGAACATGCATAACAATAACATTTGGATATATAGAGATGGTAGGACCGCTCGATGCAGTACAGAAAATTTAAGGGGGCGGAGAGAGCAAGACTTGTGCTGTTAATAAAATATAAAGTTTTATAAATACTACGAAAAATGTGTGGAGATATTATATATATATATATATAATCTCAGGATCCAACACTCACAATCTTCCCAACCTCCGGGGTGCACTTCAATACAATACATAAATTTCACATCAAGGAAGGCACTCGCCGTTTGCAATAAACCATTTAATCAACGGTAAACGTTTTTGGGGTCTCCCCCCCGTCCTCAGACCAATTAAAATATACACAAAACAGCTCACCATTTAACACCCAGACCCTCCACCGTGTAATGACGTTGTCGGACTCCACAGCGTCTGTGCCGCGGCCATAAGAAGAGCCGACCAGGACTACACTAAAAAAGCAAAGTGGAAAATGAATACAGTGACATATTCATCGATAATACATACATTACCAGGGTTATGTGATCATCATATTAAGCCATCTAAACATTGCCTACTATCAATGCCCTCCTGACACCTAAAAGAAGCAGCATATAAACATACACACAAGGCCTGCTGTAACACACGTATATACCCAGCATGATGAGTCAGATATCTTCTAATTTGTGTATCTAAGCCATATTTACTCCTAGGGGCAAATGTATACTACCTCACACTAAGTCATTTGATTGTTTGATATACCTAGTTCTAATGAAAACAATCACACTGCTTCCACCTCTTGTCCTACTAGTAGCTCTAACATTCATATAGAAAATGCTACTTCTATGAAGAAAAGTTTAAACCTAAATTGCTAACGAGCAGACTAAGTCTTTGATTGCCCACATACGCAAAGCATTATCCCCATAACCAAGTAATCCTTGACTATAATGGCTAGTAATATGCTCACCAGCGTTCACTCACTATTCTGCTAGTGGCCATAGACACTCCAACAGCCACAATGCCCTCTACCAAAAGCATTGGTAATCCAAATGGACATTGAGTCCCTTTGGATACATAGTATCCAAGTTGAAAATCCAGTGGGATTCTCTTTGTAGTAGGCGTTTGGCCCTGTCCCCTCCTCTGGTACAATATCAAAAAATATGTGTACAGAAATTGTTAGATGACAATAAACAAATATCTGTCATAATGGACTGAGAAACAATACTCTCCTTTTAATTTGACCGCTGCCCTCTTTCAGTTTCTCCCCAGGGACTGTGATAAACAATAGAAAAAGTGGAAAACGGATGGTGCTGGTCTCTGCAGGAAATTAATTTCTTCCTTAAATTGCATATGGTCAGCTTGTTAGGAGTGTCTCTCTCTGGTATTAGACGATAATGTTCCAGGGAGGATATCAATATAGCTGGGAGTAAAATGAAGACTCCATAAACAATGTGTAAACCCAGTGATAACAAATTAAGTAGTTACTTACTTCATCAGTAAAGTAAATCTGGCTTGTCACAGCAAAAGAAGAAAAATCTCCAATTACATAAAAGGTATGGAGACACGTCAGATACATATCAATCTTGATGATTTGGTAGGGTCCCCTGGTAAATGTCAGTAGGTGTTTTCATCAGAGAGTTGTGTTAGAATATCCTGCCTGTAATCTCAGTAGTCTTGAAGAACCAAGGCTCCACCTTTATCCGCCTCACGGATGACCAAATTCTTATTCTTCTGTAGATTTTTTAGTGCCTGTCGCTCCCCTTTACTCAAATTGTTGCGAATCAGCTCTTTTTTGGTGCAAAGATCTTCAACCATATAATTTCTTGCCATTCTTGAGAATGTAGTGGTACTAGTGTTACTGTTCTTTGGGTCAAATTTCCCTTTCTTTCGAAAGCCCATAGTGTCATCCTTAGAAATACCAAAGTGCTCCTTGAGTCTCAGAAGATATCTGACGACAGGCACTAAAGAAATCTACAGAAGAATAAGGATTTGTTCATCCGTGAGAGCCTTGGTTCTTCAAGACTACTATGATTACAGGCAGGAGATTCTAACACAACTCTGTGATAAAAACACCTACTGACATTTACCAGGGGACCCTACCAAATCATTCAAGACGAAGATTGATATGTATCTGACGTCTTCATCAACAGGAAATTATCGCTAAATCTTTGAAAGAATATCTGTTAGTGGATCATCCCATAGTACCTGTCATCTATACCCTACCCAAGGTGCATAAGAATCCTACAGCCCCCCCCGATTGTGTCAGCACGGGGGTCTTTATTGCAACCCTTAGCGACATATGTTGATGCGATACTCCAACCTATAGTAAGAAACACTTCTTCCTTCCTTCCTTCTGGATTCTAGTGAGCTCATCAAATTATTGAAGACTTGGCAAAATTTTGAAGCTGACGACATTCTGATCACACTGGATGTGACCAGCTTATACTCCATTATCCCTCATACACAGGGTATGGCAGCGATATTTAATCACCTCCTAAATTACCCATATGTGGGTCCTCCTGTCGACGCCGTCATGGAATTGTTGGATTTGTGCTGAAGATGTAACTATTTCAAGTTTGAAAAGAATTTCTTCTTACAAATATCAGGAACTGCGATGGGGTCGAAATGTATCCCCATCCTACGCAAATCTTTTTATGGCACAGTTTGAAACGGAAGAAACCGATGCCTTCAGGGATACTAGAGTGAAACCCTACAGGAGATATATAGACGATTTGCTAGTCATATGGGTGCGCTTCAAGATGACTTGTAGTACTATAAGCATTGATTTTCTGGATCTTAGAATCTACAAAGATGGCATGCAATTATGTACAACCTTGTTCCAGAAAGAAACGGACAGAAACTCGTTACTGGATGTTACAAGTTGCCACCCTCCAAGTTTAAAGAAGGCCTTGCCCAAGTCGCAATTTAAGCGAGTGGTGCGGAACAACACGGATGAGCGAAACAAGGAACAACAATTGGTGGCCATGCAGAGTAAATTTGAGGAGCGTGGCTATGGCTCTGCGCAGTTGGGGCAAACATGGACTGATTCATTATCCATGACCCAGGAACAGGTATTGACTAAGGTGGACAAGGAAATAACGAGCCAGAGAATGATTTTCAAGACGGTATTCTCCCCTGAGAAGTTGGAATTTTCAAAAACCCTGAGAGAGCACTGGGACATCCTATCCACTGACAGCTTTTTTCCTTTCACCGCAATGGAAACACCTATGGTGGGATTCAGGAGGGGAAGATCTTTGAAAGACGGCCTACTGAGGCCGGACAAATGTGATAGTTACATGCCAACTACCTGGTTAAGTACCCCAAAAAAGGGTTGCTTCCGATGCAGTGGTTGCATTTCCTGCGGTGGCTTAACACAGGGCAATGTTTTCACACACCCTTGGTCCAACCAAAAGTTCTACATTCGGCATAGGGTCACTTGCACTACCACATTTATTGTGAATCTGCTTCACTGTCCGTGTGGCAGGTTTTATGTGGTTAAGACCCAAGATGACCTAAGGACGAGAATGGCTAACCACCGGTCGGCGATACGTAAGGCCATCAAAGTAGGCGATTCTGACCAACCGATGGCTAGGCATTTTTGTACTAATAGACATGGGGTGTCTGATTTGCGGTACATAATAATTGATCATATCCCTGGGTGTACCAGAGGAGGGGACAGGGCCAAACGCCTACTACAAAAGAGAATCCCGCTGGATTTTCAACTTGGGTACTATGTATCCAAAGGGACTCAATGTCCATTTGGATTACCAATGCTTTTGGTAGTGGGCATTGTGACTTTTGGAGTGTGTATGGCCACTAGCAGAATAGTGAGTGAACGCT